>NW_026968323.1:0-104000 GCF_028390025.1 Pseudophryne corroboree
CTAGTAACTAACCCTAACCTCCCCTCACAGCCTAACCATAACCTTCCCCTTACTTTCCCTAGTGACTAACCCTAACCTCCCCCAACAGCCTAAACCTAACCTTCCCCTTACTTCCCCTAGATACTAACCCTAACCTCCTCCCACAGCCTAAACCTAACCTTCTCCTTACTTCCCCTAGTTACTAACCCTAACCTCCCCCCACAGCCAAAAGCTAACCTTCCCCTTACTTCCCCTAGTGACTAACCCTAACCTCCCCATACAGCCAAAATCTAACCTTCCCCTTACTTCCCCTAGTGATTAACCCTAACCTCCCCTCACAGCCAAAACCTAACCTTCCCCTTACTTCCCCTAGTGACTAACCCTAACCTCCCCCCACAGCCAAAACCTATCCTTCCCCTTACTTCCCCTAGTGACTAACCCTAACCTCCCCTCACAGCCTAACTGTAACCTTCCCCTTACTTCCCTAGTGACTAACCCTAACCTCCCCCCACAGCCTAAACCTAACCTTCCCCTAACTTCCCCTAGTGACTAACCCTAACCTCCCCCACAGCCTAACCGTAACCTTCCCCTTACTTCCCCTAGTGACTAACCCTAACCTCCCCCCACAGCCTTACCGTAACCTTCCCCTTACTTCTCCTAGTGACTAACCCTAACCTCCACTTACAGCCTAAACCTTACCTTCCCCTAACTTCCCCTAGTGACTAACCCTAACCTCCCCCCACAGCCTAACCGTAACCTTCCCCTTACTACCCCTAGTGACTAACCCTAACCTCCCCCCACAGCCTTACCGTAACCTTCCCCTTACTTCTCCTAGTGACTAACCCTAACCTCCCCTCACAGCCTAACCCTAACCATCCCCTTACTTCTCCTTGTGACTAACCCTAACCTCCCCCCACAGCCTAATCCTAACCTTCCCCTTACTTCTCCTAGTGACTAACCCTAACCTCCCCTCACAGCCTAAACCTAACCTTCCCCTTACTTCTCCTAGTGACTAACCCTAACCTTCCTCCACAGCCTTACCGTAACCTTCCCCTTACTTCTCCTAGTGACTAACCCTAACCTCCCCTCACAGCCTAACGCTAACCATCCCCTTACTTCTCCTTGTGACTAACCCTTCCCTCCCCCCACAGCCTAAACCTAACCTTCCCCTTACATCCCCTAGTGACTAACCCTAACCTCCCCCCACAGCCTTACCGTAACCTTCCCCTTACTTCTCCTAGTGACTAACCGTAAACTCCCCCCACAGCCTAAACCTAACCTTCCCCTTACTTCTCCTAGTGACTAACCCTAACCTCCCCTAACAGCCTAAACCTAACCTTACCCTTACTTCTAGTGACTAACCATAACCTCCCCTCACAGCCAAAACCTAACCTTCCCCTTACTTCCCCTAGTGACTAACCCTAACCTTCCCCCACAGCCAAAACCTAACCTTCCCCTTACTTCCCCTAGTGACTAACCCTAACTCCCCTCACAGCCTAACTGTAACCTTCCCCTTACTTCCCTAGTGACTAACACTAACCTCCCCCCACAGCCTAAACCTAACCTTCCCCTTACTTCTCCTAGTGACTAACCCTAACCTCCCCCCACAGCCTTACCGTAACCTTCCCCTTACTTCTCCTAGTGACTAACCCTAACCTCCCCTCACAGCCTAAACCTAACCTTCCCCTTACTTCTCCTAGTGACTAACCCTAACCTCCCCTCACAGCCTAAACCTAACCTTCCCCTAACTTCCCTAGTGACTAACCCTAACCTCCCCTCACAGCCTAACCGTAACCTTCCCCTTACTTCTCCTTCCCCTAACTTCCCTAGTGACTAACCTTAACCTCCCCCCACAGCCTAAACCTAACCTTCCCCTTACTTCCCCTAGTGACTAACCCTAACCTCCCCCCACAGCCTAACCGTAACCTTCCCCTTACTACCCCTAGTGACTAACCATAACCTCCCCCCACAGCCTTACCGTAACCTTCCCCTTACTTCTCCTAGTGACTAACCCTAACCTCCCCTCACAGCCTAACCCTAACCATCCCCTTACTTCTCCTTGTGACTAACCCTAACCTCCCCCCACAGCCTAAACCTAACCTTCCCCTTACTTCTCCTAGTGACTAACCCTAACCTCCCCCCACAGCCTTACCGTAACCTTCCCCTTACATCTCCTAGTGACTAACCCTAACCTCCCCTCACAGCCTAACCCTAACCATCCCCTTACTTCTCCTAGTGACTAACCCTAAGCTCCCCTCACAGCCTAAACCTAACCTTCCCCTAACTTCTCCTAGTGACTAACCCTAACCTCCCCTCACAGCCTAAACCTAACCTTCCCTTTACTTCCCCTAGTGACTAACCCTAACCTCCCCCCACAGCCTTACCTTAACCTTCCCCTTACTTCTCCTAGTGACTAACCCTAACCTCCCCTCACAGCCTAACCCTAACCATCCCCTTACTTCTCCTTGTGACTAACCCTACCCTCCCCCCACAGCCTAAACCTAACCTTCCCCTTACTTCCCCTAGTGACTAACCCTAACCTCCCCCCACAGCCTTACCGTAACCTTCCCCTTACTTCTCCTAGTGACTAACCCTAACCTCCCCCCACAGCCTAAACCTAACCTTCCACTTACTTCTCCTAGTGACTAACCCTAACCTTCCCTCACAGCCTAAAACTAACCTTCCCCTTACTTCTCCTAGTGACTAACCATAACCTCCCCTCACAGCCAAAACCTAACCTTCCCCTTACTTCCCCTAGTGACTAACCCTAACCTCCCCTCACAGCCAAAACCTAACCTTCCCTTACTTCCCCTAGTGACTAACCCTAACTCCCCTCACAGACTAACTGTAACCTTCCCCTTACTTCCCTAGTGACTAACCCTAACCTCCCCCCAAAGCCTAAACCTAACCTTCCCCTAACCCTAACCTCCCCCCACATTCTAACCATAACCTTCCCCTTACTACTCCTAGTGACTAACCCTAACCTCACCCCACAGCCTTACTGTAACCTTCCCCTTACTTCTCCTAGTGACTAACCCTAACCTCCCCTCACAGCCTAAACCTAATCTTCCCCTTACTTCTCCTAGTGACTAACCCTAACCTCCCCTCGCAGCCTAAACCTAAAATTCCCCTAACTTCCCTAGTGACTAACCCTAACCTCCCCTCACAGCCTAACCGTAACCTTCCCCTTACTTCTCCTAGTGACTAACCCTAACCTCCCCCATAGCATAAACCTAACCTTCCCCTAACTTCCCTAGTGACTAACCCTAACCTCCCCCCACAGCCTAAACCTAACCTTCCCCTAACTTCCCCTAGTGACTAACCCTAACCTCCCCCCACAACCTAACCGTAACCTTCCTCTTACTTCCCCTAGTGACTAACCCTAACCTCCCATCACAGCCTTACCGTAACCTTCCCCTTACTTCTCCTAGTGACTAACCCTAACCTCCCCTCACAGCCTAACCCTAACCATCCATTTACTTCTCCTTGTGACTATCCCTAACCTCCCCCCACAGCCTAAACCTAACCTTCCCCTTACTTCTCCTAGTGACTAACCCTAACTTTCCCTCACAGCCTAAACCTAACCTTACCCTTACTTCTCCTAGTGACTAACCATAACCTCCCCTCACAGCCAAAACCTAACCTTCCCCTTACTTCCCCTAGTGACTAACCCTAACCTTCCCCATAGCCTAAACCTAACCTTCCCCTAACCCTAACCTCCCCCCACATCCTAACCGTAACCTTCCCCTTTCTTCTCCTAGTGACTAACCCTAACCTCCCCCCACAGCCTTACCGTAACCTTCCCCTTACTTCTCCTAGTGACTAACCCTAACCTCCCCTCACAGCCTAAACCTAACTTTCCCCTTACTTCTCCTAGTGACTAACCCTAACCTCCCCTCACAGCCTAAACCTAACTTTCCCTTACTTCTCCTAGTGACTAACCCTAACCTCCCCTCACAGCCTAAACCTAACCTTCCCCTAACTTCCCTAGTGACTAACCCTAACCTCCCCTCACAGCCTAACCGTAACCTTCCCCTTACTTCCCCTAGTGACTAATACTAACCTCCCATCACAGCCTTACCGTAACCTTCCCCTTACTTCTCCTAGTGACTAACCCTAACCTCCCCTCACAGCTTAACCCTAACCATCCCCTTACTTCTCCTTGTGACTAACCCTAACCTCCCCCCACAGCCTAAACCTAACCTTCCCCTTAATTCTCCTAGTGACTAACCCTAACCTCCCCTCACAGCCTAAACCTAACCTTCCCCTTACTTCTCCTAATGACTAACCATAACTTTCCCTTACAGCCAAAACCTAACCTACCCCTTACTTCCCCTTTTGACTAACCCTAACCTTCCCCCACAGCCAAAACCTAACCTTCCCCTTACTTCCCCTAGAGACTAACCCTAACTCCCCTCACAGCCTAACTGTAACCTTCCCCTTACTTCCCTAGTGACTAACCCTAACCTCCCCCCACAGTCTAAACCTAACCTTCCCCTAACCCTAACCTCCCCCCACATCCTAACCGTAACCTTCCCCTTTCTTCTCCTAGTGACTAACCCTAACCTCCCCCCACAGCCTTACCGTAACCTTCCCCTTACTTCTCCTAGTGACTAACCCTAACCTCCCCTCACAGCCTAACCGTAACCTTCCCCTTACTTCTCCTAGTGACTAACCCTAACCTCCCCCATAGCCTAAACCTAACCTTCCCCTAACTTCCCTAGTGACTAACCCTAACCTCCCCCCACTGGCTACACCTAACCTTCCCCTAACTTCCCCTAGTGACTAACCCTAACCTCCCCCCACAGCCTAACCGTAACCTTCCCCTTACTTCCCCTAGTGACTAACCCTAACCTCCCCCACAGCCTTACCGTAACCTTCCCCTTACTTCTCCTAGTGACTAACCCTAACCTCCCCTCACAGCCTAACCCTAACCATCCCCTTTCTTCTCCTTGTGACTAACCCTAACCTCCCCTCACAGCCTAAACCTAACCTTCCTCCACAGCCTTACCGTAACCTTCCCCTTACTTCTCCTAGTGACTAACCCTAACCTCCCCTCACAGCCTAACGCTAACCATCCCCTTACTTCTCCTTGTGACTAACCCTTCCCTCCCCCCACAGCCTAAACCTAACCTTCCCCTTACTTCCCCTAGTGACTAACCCTAACCTCCCCCCACAGCCTTACCGTAACCTTCCCCTTACTTCTCCTAGTGACTAACCCTAAACTCCCCCCACAGCCAAAATCTAACCTTCCCCTTACTTCCCCTAGTGACTAACCCTAACCTCCCCTCACAGCCAAAACCTAACCTTCCCCTTACTTCCGCTAGTGACTAACCCTAACCTCCCCCCACAGCCAAAACCTAACCTTCCCCTAACTTCCCCTAGTGACTAACCCTAACCTCCCCTCACAGTCTAAATGTAACATTCCACTTACATCCCTAGTGACTAACCCTAACCTCCCCCCACAGCCTAAACCTAACCTTCCCCTAACTTCCCCTAGTGACTAACCCTAACCTTCCCCACAGCCTAACCGTAACCTTCCCCTTACTTCCCCTAGTGACTAACCCTAACCTCCCCCCACAGCCTTACCGTAACCTTCCCCTTACTTCTCCTAGTGACTAAGCCTAACCTCCCCTCTCAGCCTAAACCTAACCTTCCCCTTACTTCCCTAGTGACTAACCCTAACCTCCCCCCACAGCCTAAACCTAACCTTCCCCTAAGTTCCCCTAGTGACTAACCCTAACCTCCCCCCACAGCCTAACCGTAACCTTCCCCTTACTTCCCCTAGTGACTAACCCTAACCTCCCCCCACAGCCTTACCGTAACCTTCCCCTTACTTCTCCTAGTGACTAACCCTAACCTCCCCTCACAGCCTAACCCTAACCATCCCCTTACTTCTCCTTGTGACTAACCCTAACCTCCCCCCACAGCCTAAACCTAACCTTCCCCTTACTTCTCCTAGTGACTAACCCTAACCTCCCCTCACAGCCTAAACCTAACCTTCCCCTTACTTCCCCTAGTGACTAACCCTAACCTCCCCCCACAGCCTTACCGTAACCTTCCCCTTACTTCTCCTAGTGACTATCCCTAACCTCCCCTCACAGCCTAACCCTAACCATCCCCTTACTTCTCCTTGTGACTAACCCTACCCTCCCCCCATAGCCTAAACCTAACCTTCCCCTTACTTCCCCTAGTGACTAACCCTAACCTCCCCCCACAGCCTTACCGTAACCTTCCCCTTACTACTCCTAGTGACTAACCCTAACCTCCCCCCACAGCCTAAACCTAACCTTCCCTTTAATTCTCCTAGTGACTAACCCTAACCTCCCCTCACAGCCTAAACCTAACCTTCCCCTTACTTCTCCTAGTGACTAACCCTAACCACCCCTCACAGCCTAAACCTAACCTTCCCCTAACTTCCCTAGAGACTAACCCTAACCTCCCCTCACAGCCTAACCGTAACCTTCTCCTTACTTCCCCTAGTGACTAACCCTAACCTCCCCTCACATCCTAAACCTAACCTTCCCCTTACTTCTCCTAGTGACTAACCCTAACCTCCCCTCACAGCCTAAACCTAACCTTCCCCTTACTTCCCCTAGTGACTAACCCTAACCTCCCCCATAGCCTAACCCTAACCTTCCCCTTACTTCCCCTAGTAACTAACCCTAACCTCCCCTCACAGCCTAACCATAACCTTCCCCTTTCTTTCCCTAGTGACTAAACCTAACCTCCCCCAACAGCCTAAACCTAACCTTCCCCTTACTTCCCCTAGATACTAACCCTAACCTCCCCCCACAGCCTAAACCTAACCTTCTCCTTACTTCCCCTAGTGACTAACCCTAACCTTCCCCTTACTTTCCCTAGTAACTAACCCTAACCTCCCCTCACAGCCTAACCATAACCTTCCCCTTTCTTTCCCTAGTGACTAACCCTAACCTCCCCCCACAGCCTAAACCTAACCTTCCCCTAACTTCCCCTAGTGACTAACCCTAACCTCCCCCCACAGCCTAACCGTAACCTTCCCCTTACTTCCCCTAGTGACTAACCCTAACCTCCCCCCACAGCCTTACCGTAACCTTCCCCTTACTTCTCCTAGTGACTAACCCTAACCTCCACTTACAGCCTATACCTTACCTTCCCCTAACTTCCCCTAGTGACTAACCCTAACCTCCCCCCACAGCCTAACCGTAACCTTCCCCTTACTACCCCTAGTGACTAACCCTAACCTCCCCCCACAGCCTTACCGTAACCTTCCCCTTACTTCTCCTAGTGACTAACCCTAACCTCCCCTCACAGCCTAACCCTAACCATCCCCTTACTTCTCCTTGTGACTAACCCTAACCTCCCCCCACAGCCTAAACCTAACCTTCCCCTTACTTCTCCTAGTGACTAACCCTAACCTCCCCTCACAGCCTAAACCTAACCTTCCCCTTACTTCTCCTAGTGACTAACCCTAACCACCCCTCACAGCCTAAACCTAACCTTCCCCTTACTTCCCCTAGTGACTAACCCTAACCTCCCCCCACAGCCTTACCGTAACCTTCCCCTTACTTCTCCTAGTGACTAACCCTAACCTCCACTTACAGCCTATACCTTACCTTCCCCTAACTTCCCCTAGTGACTAACCCTAACCTCCCCCATAGCCTAACCCTAACCTTCCCCTTACTTCCCCTAGTGACTAACCCTAACCTCCCCCCACAGCCTTACCGTAACCTTCCCCTTACTTCTCCTAGTGACTAACCCTAACCTCCACTTACAGCCTAAACCTTACCTTCCCCTAACTTCCCCTAGTGACTAACCCTAACCTCCCCCCACAGCTTAACCGTAACCTTCCCCTTACTACCCCTAGTGACTAACCCTAACCTCCCCCCACAGCCTTACCGTAACCTTCCCCTTACTTCTCCTAGTGACTAACCCTAACCTCCCCTCACAGCCTAACCCTAACCATCCCCTTACTTCTCCTTGTGACTAACCCTTCCCTCCCCCCACAGCCTAAACCTAACCTTCCCCTTACTTCCCCTAGTGACTAACCCTAACCTCCCCCCACAGCCTTACCGTAACCTTCCCCTTACTTCTCCTAGTGACTAACCCTAAACTCCCCCCACAGCCAAAACCTAACCTTCCCCTTACTTCCCCTAGTGACTAACCCTAACTCCCCTCACAGCCTAACTGTAACCTTCCCCTTACTTCTCCTAGTGACTAACCCTAAACTCCCCCCACAGCCTAAACCTAACCTTCCCCTTACTTCTCCTAGTGACTAACCCTAACCTCCCCTCACAGCCTAAACCTAACCTTACCCTTACTTCTCCTAGTGACTAACCATAACCTCCCCTCACAGCCAAAACCTAACCTTCCCCTTACTTCCCCTAGTGACTAACCCTAACCTTCCCCCACAGCCAAAACCTAACCTTCCCCTTACTTCCCCTAGTGACTAACCCTAACTCCCCTCACAGCCTAACTGTAACCTTCCCCTTACTTCCCTAGTGACTAACCCTAACCTCCCCCCACAGCCTAAACCTAACCTTCCCCTTACTTCTCCTAGTGACTAACCATAACCTCCCCTCACAGCCAAAACCTAACCTTCCCCTTACTTCTCCTAGTGACTAACCCTAACCTCCCCCCACAGCCTTACCGTAACCTTCCCCTTACTTCTCCTAGTGACTAACCCTAACCTCCCCTCACAGCCTAAACCTAACCTTCCCCTTACTTCTCCTAGTGACTAACCCTAACCTCCCCTCACAGCCTAAACCTAACCTTCCCCTAACTTCCCTAGTGACTAACCCTAACCTCCCCTCACAGCCTAACCGTAACCTTCCCCTTACTTTTCCTTCCCCTAACTTCCCTAGTGACTAACCCTAACCTCCCCCCACAGCCTAAACCTAACCTTCCCTTACTTCCCCTAGTGACTAACCCTAACCTCCCCCCACAGCCTAACCGTAACCTTCCCCTTACTACCCCTAGTGACTAACCCTAACCTCCCCCCACAGCCTTACCGTAACCTTCCCCTTACTTCTCCTAGTGACTAACCCTAACCTCCCCTCACAGCCTAACCCTAACCATCCCCTTACTTCTCCTTGTGACTAACCCTAACCTCCCCCCACAGCCTAAACCTAACCTTCCCCTTACTTCTCCTAGTGACTAACCCTAACCTCCCCCCACAGCCTTACCGTAACCTTCCCCTTACATCTCCTAGTGACTAACCCTAACCTCCCCTCACAGCCTAACCCTAACCATCCCCTTACTTCTCCTAGTGACTAACCCTTACCTCCCCTCACAGCCTAAACCTAACCTTCCCCTAACTTCTCCTAGTGACTAACCCTAACCTCCCCTCACAGCCTAAACCTAACCTTCCCTTTACTTCCCCTAGTGACTAACCCTAACCTCCCCCCACAGCCTTACCGTAACCTTCCCCTTACTTCTCCTAGTGACTAACCCTAACCTCCCCTCACAGCCTAACCCTAACCATCCCCTTACTTCTCCTTGTGACTAACCCTACCCTCCCCCCACAGCCTAAACCTAACCTTCCCCTTACTTCCCCTAGTGACTAACCCTAACCTCCCCCCACAGCCTTACCGTAACCTTCCCCTTACTTCTCCTAGTGACTAACCCTAACCTCCCCCCACAGCCTAAACCTAACCTTCCACTTACTTCTCCTAGTGACTAACCCTAACCTCCCCTCACAGCCTAAAACTAACCTTCCCCTTACTTCTCCTAGTGACTAACCATAACCTCCCCTCACAGCCAAAACCTAACCTTCCCCTTACTTCCCCTAGTGACTAACCCTAACCTCCCCTCACAGCCAAAACCTAACCTTCCCCTTACTTCCCCTAGTGACTAACCCTAACTCCCCTCACAGCCTAACTGTAACCTTCCCCTTACTTCCCTAGTGACTAACCCTAACCTCCCCCCACAGCCTAAACCTAACCTTCCCCTAACCCTAACCTCCCCCCACATTCTAACCGTAACCTTCCCCTTACTACTCCTAGTGACTAAACCTAACCTCCCCCCACAGCCTTACCGTAACCTTCCCCTTACTTCTCCTAGTGACTAACCCTAACCTCCCCTCACAGCCTAAACCTAATCTTCCCCTTACTTCTCCTAGTGACTAACCCTAACCTCCCCTCACAGCCTAAACCTAAAATTCCCCTAACTTCCCTAGTGACTAACCCTAACCTCCCCTCACAGCCTAACCGTAACCTTCCCCTTACTTCTCCTAGTGACTAACCCTAACCTCCCCCATAGCCTAAACCTAACCTTCCCCTAACTTCCCTAGTGACTAACCCTAACCTCCCCCCACAGCCTAAACCTAACCTTCCCCTAACTTCCCCTCGTGACTAACCCTAACCTCCCCCCACAGCCTAACCGTAACCTAACCTCTTACTTCCCCTAGTGACTAACCCTAACCTCCCATCACAGCCTTACCGTAACCTTCCCCTTACTTCTCCTAATGACTAACCCTAACCTCCCCTCACAGCCTAACCCTAACCATGCCCTTATTTCTCCTTGTGACTAACCCTAACCTCCCCCCACAGCCTAAACCTAACCTTCCCCTTACTTCTCCTAGTGACTAACCCTAACCTTCCCTCACAGCCTAAACCTAACCTTCCCCTTACTTCTCCTAGTGACTAACCATAACCTCCCCTCACAGCCAAAACCTAACCTTCCCCTTACTTCCCCTAGTGACTAACCCTAACCTTCCCCATAGCCTAAACCTAACCTTCCCCTAACCCTAACCTCCCCCCACATCCTAACCGTAACCTTCCCCTTTCTTCTCCTAGTGACTAACCCTAACCTCCCCCCACAGCCTTACTGTAACCTTCCCCTTACTTCTCCTAGTGACTAACCCTAACCTCCCCTCACAGCCTAAACCTAACCTTCCCCTTACTTCTCCTAGTGACTAACCCTAACCTCCCCTCACAGCCTAAACCTAACCTTCCCCTTATTTCTCCTAGTGACTAACCCTAACCTCCCCTCACAGCCTAACCGTAACCTTCCCCTTACTTCCCCTAGTGACTAACCCTAACCTCCCATCACAGCCTTACCGTAACCTTCCCCTTACTTCTCCTAGTGACTAACCCTAACCACCCCTCACAGCCTAACCCTAACCATCCCCTTACTTCTCCTTGTGACTAACCCTAACCTCCCCCCACAGCCTAAACCTAACCTTCCCCTTATTTCTCCTAGTGACTAACCCTAACCTCCCCTCACAGCCTAAACCTAACCTTCCCCTTACTTCTCCTAGTGACTAACCCTAACCTCCCCTCACAGCCTTACTGTAACCTTCCCCTTACTTCTCCTAGTGACTAACCCTAACCTCCCCCCACAGCCTTACTGTAACCTTCCCCTTACTTCTCCTAGTGACTAACCCTAACCTCCCCTCACAGCCTAAACCTAACCTTCCCCTTACTTCTCCTAGTGACTAACCCTAACCTCCCCTCACAGCCTAAACCTAACCTTCCCCTAACTTCCCTAGTGACTAACCCTAACCTCCCCTCACAGCCTAACCGTAACCTTCCCCTTACTTCCCCTAGTGACTAACCCTAACCTCCCATCACAGCCTTACCGTAACCTTCCCCTTACTTCTCCTAGTGACTAACCCTAACCTCCCCTCACAGCCTAAACCTAACCTTCCCCTTACTTCTCCTAGTGACTAACCCTAACCTCCCCTCACAGCCTAACCCTAACCCTCCCCTTACTTCTCCTTGTGACTAACCCTAACCTCCCCCCACAGCCTAAACCTAACCTTCCCCTTACTTCTCCTAGTGACTAACCCTAACCTCCCCTCACAGCCTAAACCTAACCTTCCCCTTACTTCTCCTAGTGACTAACCCTAACCTCCCCTCACAGCCTAAACCTAACCTTCCCCTTACTTCTCCTAGTGACTAACCCTAACCTCCCCTCACAGCCTAACCCTAACCCTCCCCTTACTTCTCCTTGTGACTAACCCTAACCTCCCCCCACAGCCTAAACCTAACCTTCCCCTTACTTCTCCTAGTGACTAACCCTAACCTCCCCTCACAGCCTAAACCTAACCTTCCCCTTACTTCTCCTAGTGACTAACCCTAACCTCCCCTCACAGCCAAACCCTAACCTTCCCCTTACTTCTCCTAGTGACTAACCCTAACCTCCCCCCACAGCCAAAACCTAACCTTCCCCTTACTTCCCCTAGTGACTAACTCTTACCTCCCTGATATGGATAAGTGAATACAAAATGGCAGCTGAGTGTCAGTTTGTCTATTGTCTATTGCTTAAGAGAAATTGTTGCTTTAAATGTGATTTTTATATGTTTGCATAAACTTTGATTTTCAGTATAAACAAGAAGTTAAGGCCAGCTGCGTAGTATCACAAGACTGCGGTTAGCTAGTGTTTTGCAGAATAAGGAATTGTGTTTTGCAGAATAAAGATAATTTAAATTAGGTGAAAGGTAAAATGTATTTTGATATTAAACAGTCATAATCACAAGATGTTGAGCTAATTAATTGGAAATTCCCCATAAGGGGAGTATATGAATTAATAATATATTCTGATAAATGAATTGTGATTGGTTTATGTATATGATTGGTCTGCAAATTTGATTGGATCATGTAACACTGTAATGACAAGTATATAAGATGTAACCAATGTGTCAATGTTGAGTTCATGATATTCTTTTATCGTGGGCTCTGTGAATTTCACATGCAATAAATCTACCAAAGAGACTTCATTGTTATTCAGTTATTTTGAACGGCTATGTCATTCTGGAGGTTTCCGCACCGAGATCATTCCAACATTGACACACGAAGAAGGAAGGTGGACTGGTACCGGGATACCGGGATCAACTGTGGCCACAGGTAAGAGCTGTTATCTTACTTCTGCTCCATGTGTCCCTGCCTCGGTCCACTGCCTTTGTGTGTTATTGTTGGTTTGTAACTCTTTGAAGTCTTTTTGGAGATTGTGAGTATGGAACCAAATTTAATTTAACTGCATTTTATTACCAGTTACAGTGATTTGTATAAAGTTGTAGTATTGCAATTTCTGATATCATAGTTACAGATCACAAGGGGATCTTTTGTCTGCCATATCTTGCTAAGTTCAGAGTGAAGTCTGAGAGTGATTGTAAGTGTGATTGGCCGAGGCTTCACGCCGGCAGAGTCTGGACAGGGCCCAGGTAGGAGAGAGGCTCCGGTTAAACTCTCCTATACTGGATAGTATCAGGGATACTCACCCACTGTGAAAAGCACCTTGTACACAAGCCAAGCTTAGCAGAGTGTGGAACACGTGTGCCTGTTCAGAGCCGTGGCACCTGACGAGGTGGTGAGGTTTCCTAAGTGGAATAATATCTCTATAAACAAGGGGAGCGTCCCTGTTTACCATTGTATTGGACATTGAGGCTGGACTTTAAAATAAAGATTAGCCATTACAATGGGTCAAGAGATGTCCACACCGAAGGGCTCTTCTATGTTAGAGATCCCGCACGGCAGTCCAGCAAGTGTGATGTATCAGAGACATGGAAGTGTGGCTGTGAAATTTCTCAGGAAATGGCATACAAAACTACCTGAAATACCTGTGATAGGAACCTTTGATATTTAGAAATGGACAGACTTAAGGGGTAAAATAAGAAAAAGGGAGGAGTGGAAAGCTTACACACTATGGCTGGAGGCATCTAATGTAACCCCGCCACCAGCCTATGTCGCACAAATGTCCTGTCATGTAGATAATGGAGGGACGTTACAGTTACAACCCAGGAATGCTTCCCCACGGGTAGTGCAGGCAATGCCAGTAAAGACACTAGAACAAGAAAGCCCAGACCCACTAGAACACATACTCCCAGCAATGATGGCACTGGCTAATGCCCCAAGTGCCCCTCCAGTACAGGAGAAGAAAAAGGTAATGAAGGCACTAGTGAACCCCAAGACTGGGGAGCATGACACTTACTTGGTGGGGGAAGATGGGATTTGGGTAGGGCAGATGGATTTGTTTGATGGGGATGGCGACTCTGCTGGAATTTATGTTTATGACCCCCTCAGTCAGACATACAAAGCTCAGTATAATAACATGAGTGGTGAAACTGTCACACACACTTTATGTAAGAACAAACAGGGAAATTTAGTTCCTTATGAAGACAAAGTACCAGCAATGGGAGAGCATTTTGCAGACGTACACCCATCGAACATTGTGGCTTCTGGCACTCGTAGCACATCCACCCAGGGCAAACCTCTTGCAACTATGCCTCTGAGAGTGGTAACTACAGATCGGGGTGCACAGTGGTCCATACATGTTCCTTGGTCAAAGGCTGAATTACACCAAATTTGCACAGAATTAGCAGATTATAGATCAAAGCCAGCAGAAGTCAAAGCCAAACTTCAGCGCTTGTACAAAGTACATCAACTAACACACAGTGACATGGCACAATTATTTACTGCTTTGCTCACAACTGAAGAATACAAGAAGATCGCAATTGACCTAGGGTGGGATAAAGAGGACTTTAAGCCTCCCGTAGACGTTGCTAGAGGGGACCTGGACAAAGAGTGGAAACATTTAATGAGAGCTTTTACAGAGCAGTTTCCTTGCCAGCCCAATTGGGGGAAAATAATGATGATTAAACATGGTCCTACAGAAACAGTTAGAGATTATTGGGGCAGATTTAAAACTGAGGTCCAAAATTATGGAGGCATTGAAGATATATTTAAGGAGGATGTGCTTCAGCCCATGTTATCTGGAGCCTTCGTGGAAGGTCTTAAGCCTCAGGTAAAAACCCGCTTGACCATCAATGATCCTCTATGGCGCAGAAAGGGTCCAGAAGATCTGGTCACTCTTGCAATATACCATGAGGACAATTTGGTGGTCAAGAAATTGAACACAGAAACCAAGCTTATGAACCTACAGGTCAAAGCTGCACAAGCCACCTGTGACCTAGCTAATAGACCAATTGATTATAGTATGGGTGCCAGGCGATCATCAGACAGATCGCTACTTACTTGTTACAATTGTCAGAGAAAAGGACACTTTGCAAGGGACTGCAGACGCCCTAAGAAACCAAGGCAGTCCCAGGCAAAGAAGGGCACCACAGAAAGTGATGAGGATTTACAATGACAGGATACCACAGCCCCCGTGAAGACCATGACTGTAATATCTTGTAACTCTCAAGAACCTACTATTGATTTAAAAATTGGAGACTCTAAACATTCTTTTCTGATTGACACGGGTGCTGCACGATCCCTGATAGCGGACAAGGTCACTTTGCCTACCACAAACAAAGTTGTACATGCAGTAGGTGTGGCAAACAAAGTAATCCCCTTAAGGGAAACACAAGATGTAAAAGTAACCGTTGGACCCTTAACAAGTGACCACTCCTTCTTGTTAGCAGCTGATGCCCCCACAAATTTATTGGGGAGGGATTTACTGTGTAAATTGGGATGCACAGTATTTTGCACTCCAGATGGGGTATACCTACAGGTACCAGATTCCAACAAGGACTTGGTCACTGATGCACTGCTCAGTGACCCTCCTTTAACAGAAAGGGTGGAACTGAATGCCTTGGCTGTACTCCCCCCTGAAGTGTCTGAAATGTTATCAAATATTCCAGACCAGCTGTGGACCACGGGCTCCAACAATGTGGGGAAAATCCTAAATGCCCCACCAATAAGAGTTAAGCTTAAAGCAGGAGCAGTAATTCCCAGTAGACCACAATACCCCTTAAAGCCAGAAGCTGAACAGGGGGTGTTCCCAGTAATCCAAGAATTACTACAGCAGGGGGTGTTGGTTAAAACCCAGAGCCAGGCCAATACGCCCATCTTCCCTGTGACAAAGAGTAATGGGCGTGGTTATCGCTTAGTTCAGGACTTAAGGGCAATTAATGCAATCGTTGAACCCTTGCACCCAGTGGTACCAAATCCAGCTACCATATTAATGCAGATCCCCGCAGACAGCACTCATTTCTCAGTGGTTGATCTGTGTTCAGCATTTTTCTCCATACCAATACATCCAGACAGTCAATACCTTTTTGCATTTACCTATAGAGGTAACCAGTACACCTGGACAAGTATGGTCCAAGGCTATCTTAATAGCCCTACAATTTTTAGCCAGTCCCTTGTTGAAAATCTTCAAAAACTCATCCTACCAGGAGGATCTACATTAATTCAATATGTAGACGATTTGTTACTTTGTTCCCCAGATTTTGCAACATCAATTAAAGACACAGCTGAGCTCTTAAGGTTCCTTGCAACAAATGGACACAAGGTGTCCAAAGACAAATTGCAACTATGTCAAACGAAGGTGTCATATATAGGCCACTGTCTATCTGAAGGCCTCAGACACCTGTCCCCAGAAAGATTTGCAGCCATCCAAAGCATAAGGCTGCCCATCAACAAAAGGAAGCTAAGGGGTTTCCTAGGAATGGTGGGTTACTGTAGAAACTGGGTACCCAATTACTCACAGCTAACTGCACCCCTGTATGAGCTGACCAAGGCTTCTGTACCAGAGCCCCTCATACATACAGAACAAACGACTATGTCATTTCAACAACTTAAAGATGACCTGACAGCGGCCCCTGCACTGGGCCTGCCTAACTACAAACAAATATTCTCTCTCTTTTGCCATGAACACCTAGGCCATGCCACAGGTGTCCTTACACAGCTTCATGGGGAAAAGCAAAGACCTGTTGCTTATTACAGTGCCCAATTAGACCCAGTAGCACGTGGCCTTCCTGTTTGCCTGCGAGCCATAGCAGCAGCTGCATTGCTGGTAGACAAGTCAGCAGACATTGTATTGGGCTGTGATCTAAAAGTTTATGTTCCCCATGCCGTAGCAGCCCTGCTTACCTGCCAAAAGACAAGACATGTTACTGCAGCACGCCTGACAAAGTGGGAATTGGCGCTCATTATGCCCACAAACATCACCCTCATTAAGTGCAATATTCTAAACCCTGCCACACTTCTACCGGTAAATGAAACTGATGAGTTTCAGAGAGAGGAATGGGGAGTAGTAGAACAACATGTCCCACATGATTGCTTAAAATATGTTGATGAGCAATCCACCCCTAGGGTGGACCTGGAGGAAACACCACTCCAGAATCCTGATCTGGTTTACTATGTTGATGGTAGCTGCCACAGACAAACAGAAACGGGTGCTACTCAATCAGGATATGCTGTGGTGGATGATACACAAACTGTTTTTTCCTCCCCACTTCCACCACCACACTCAGCCCAATTGGCAGAGCTCAAAGCTTTAACTAAAGCATGTCAACTAGCTGAAGGAAAGACTGTAAATATATATACAGACAGCAGATACGCGTTTGGTGTTACACACGATTTTGGTGAACTGTGGAAACACAGAGACTTCCTAACAGCTACAGGCAATCCAATTGCACATGCAGAGGCAGTAAAAGATTTACTAGATGCTATACAACTGCCCTCACAGATAGCAGTCATTAAATGTCAAGCTCACATGACTGGCCATGATGAAGTTACAAAAGGGAACAGAAGGGCAGATGCTGCAGCAAAAGTGGCAGCCCAACAAAAGGTCATAGTGGAAAATGTTTGTAGGATAGCTGATGTATGTATACCAAGTGAACAAACATTAATTGATATGCAAAAAGTTTGTGATTTACAGGAAAAGACCAAGTGGGAAAGTGCAAAGTGTACCCAAGACAACAAAGGCCTGTGGCACAGCTCTGAAGGTAAGCCTGTTGCCACTAAATCACTCTTGCCAGCATTGGCACAGATGTCCCATGGACTGACCCATGCAGGTAAGACAGCCATGATAAGTCTAATCAAGACTTATTGGTATGCACCTGGCTTTGCGCCAGTGGCAACCAAGTACTGTGCTTCTTGCATCACCTGCTTGCAGAAGAATGCTGGAAGAGCAGTTAAAACAATACCTTCACACATTCCCCAAACAACTGGTCCTTTCCAAATCCTACAAATTGATTACATTCAGCTTCCAAAGGTTAGGATGCTTCAGTATGTTTTGGTTTGTGTCGACACATTTAGCGGTTGGGTAGAGGGATATGCTGTGGCCAGTGCAACAGCAGCGATAACAGCAAAGAAATTGGTACAAGAATTTGTATGTAGATATGGCATACCATACGTGATATCATCAGACCAAGGTACACATTTTACAGGACTAGTGTTCAAAAAGATGTGCCAGCTCCTTGGCATTAAACAACAGCTACACACCGCGTACCATCCGGAATCGAGTGGTAAGGTGGAACGTTATAACGGGACCATTAAAAATAAGCTGGCCAAAATATGTAAAGAAACCAGCTTGCAGTGGCCAGAAGCTTTGCCATTAGTGTTGCACTCGATCAGAACAACACCAAGGGGGGGAGTTAAACATTTCTCCGTATGAAATACTGTTTGGAAAATTGCCCAATGTTGCTATTGCACCCGCATATGAACTCAGCAAAACAAATGATTTAACTGTGAACTATCTTATTTCATTAAGCAACCAGCTAAAGAAGATCCAAGCTACTGTGACCAGCACACAACCAGCTCCTGCGGAAGGTGCTTGTCATAATCTACAACCTGGTGATGAGGTGATGGTCAGAAATTTCCTGAGATCGGGCTCGCTAACAGACCGGTGGGAAGGACCTTATCAAGTCTTGTTGACAACCCCAACTGCTGTTAAGATAAAGGAGAAGACTTCGTGGATCCACTCCACCCACTGCAGAAAAGTCACGCCTCCTGAGACAGCACATGTGGAAGATATTCTCCAAGACTCCTCTGCACTTCACCAGTAAAGCCAGCAAGTGAGTGGTTCGGGCATAATAATCCCTTGAGCCACTTGCCAACGCAGTATCTCTGTGGAGGGTACATAACTCCTAGAAGAGTACTGTGAAGATCAAAGACAACAAAGACAATGCTAAACAGGATGATGCTGATAGGCCAAAGGCCAGACCGTGGACTATGGGGGTGCATTCTCTCATGGGCATGTCTGATTACAATCATACTCATTGTGCTTGAGTGTTGCATATACATTCCAGGGTCTGTTAACAATGTGACCAGTCAAACAGGTAATGTAACACTTTACAATAAAATGTTATCCAAGAGACGTGTGTGTAGGGCCTAACAAAAGAATGATTATGGAGGAGAATTTACAGGTAATTCCATGATAGCAATGCACAGTAAAATGGCAAAGGCTCTCAACACAAGCAAATGTTGGATTTGTACTCACCTACCCATCAGTGTAGAGGCAGGCATACCCCTCCTGGCTCATTACATAAGCACAGCTGACATGATAGACAGAGATTGGTCCTGCCATAGACGAAAGAATGGTAGTCACATTTGTGCCAATAACATGCCTAAAGTACAGAATATAGTAGACTTCCCATATTTGGATGTTTCAAGCAGAGGTCTGCTGCATTCACCTGCTCTACAAGTAACCGCAGCCACAGGGAGGCCTGAATTTTGTTTAAGTGTCAATTCAAAGCCAGGCAACTACAAGTTAAAAAGAAAGAAAACTATATTCAGGGCAAAAAGACAAAACCTGGGATATACTAACTGTACTGGAGCCACATTTGTAGTTCAAAGTTCAAAAAAGTGTACACTAAAAACCCTCAAACACTGTTGGAACTCAATAGATACAAATGGAGTGCTAACACCTAATGACACCCTAGACCAGTTACTGCACGATGGGTGTACTCTTGATAACAGCACGTGTAGAGATGTCAATGGCAATAACACTGGGTATTTTATGATGTACATAGGACTCATTTACACTAAAGTACTTGGAATGCCTCTGCCTAAGGGTATGTATTGGGTTTGTGGTAAATGGGCATATTCATGGATTCCCTTAGGTGCCAAAGGACAATGTGTGCTCTCCTATGTAGTCCCTTTAGTGAGAGCCACTACTAAGCTGGATCAATACCCAAGAAATATCCCTGTAGAACATGATTTAGTGTCAAGTGATTTTACATATTTGAGACATCACAGCAAAAGAGAAGTGAAGAAAGGGGATGTATCTTTCAGATTTTCTGATGGTGAATGTACGGCTGGAACTTTGATTCCTCTGTCCACTATCTATTTTGTGGAAAAAGCTGTGTCCCAAACCTTAACGGTACTAGATCAGATGGTAGGGGAATTGGTAGTTTCAATCAATCAGACAGTGGAAGAGCTGGCTCAAGTAAGGAAAGTGGCTTTACAGAATAGGATGGCACTGGATCAGTTGTTGGCAGCAGAAGGGGGCTCGTGTGCAGTGGTAGGACAAGAATGTTGTACTTATATTGAAGATCACAGAGCTGAAATAAGTGCTCATCTGAGCAAGGTGGGAGAATTGCAGCAGGAAATGAGAAAGTTAGGTGCTAGTGAAGGTTGGGATCCACTTGGATGGCTAGGAGGAGGCATTGCAAAGCTTTTCTCTGGAATATTGCAGTACATTGTGTTTGCTGCCCTGATTGTAGGAATCATATACTTTACCATCAAGTGTGGACCAGTAGTCTGTGTACAATGTGGTAAAGGATTCAAAAGGTTGAAAGTGCACCATGAGATGACCATTGTGGTGGTAGATGATGAGGTTCCACTAGAACAGGTGACTCAGGGAACTAGTCAGGGACAGCAGGAAAGACAGGTGGTGTATGCTGATATAAGCAAGTCTTATGAAAGTTTACGACTCCAGGAACCTGAGCCCGTGTACCAGGCTTTAGAGGAGGATCAGGCAGGTAGGGAAAATACACAACTTGTTAATTTCACTTATGGACTGGATAACAGGGTAGAAATTAATCAGGATAAGTATGTTAGACATGAAATACAGGCGAGTTTCACCTAACTGTGTCAAAACCCTCTTAGCCAACACTAGAAGGTTCCTATGAAAAGAACAGGGATTCCCGTTCGGTGCGGTGAGCATTGGCGCCAGGCCCATCCCCGTGAACCCACCTTTTCCCTATGTTGTGTGTCTACCTAACCCTCATTAGAAATTGTGAAACTGAACCTTCTGATTTGTGTATTAGAATGCCAAGTATATTGGCAGAGAGAGGAATGATATGGATAAGTGAATACAAAATGGAAGCTGAGTGTCAGTTTGTCTATTGTCTATTGCTTAAGAGAAATTGTTGCTTTAAATGTGATTTTTATATGTTTGCAGAAACTTTGATTTTCAGTATAAACAAGAAGTTAAGGCCAGCTGCGTAGTATCACAAGACTGCGGTTAGCTAGTGTTTTGCAGAATAAGGAATTGTGTTTTGCAGAATAAAGAGAATTTAAATTAGATGAAAGGTAAAATGTATTTTGATATTAAACAGTCATAATCACAAGATGTTGAGCTAATTAATTGGAAATTCCCCATAAGGGGAGTATATGAATTAATAATATATTCTGATAAATGAATTGTGATTGGTTTATGTATATGATTGGTCTGCAAATTTGATTGGATCATGTAACACTGTAATGACAAGTATATAAGATGTAACCAATGTGTCAATGTTGAGTTCATGATATTCTTTTATCGTGGGCTCTGTGAATTTCACATGCAATAAATCTACCAAAGAGACTTCATTGTTATTCAGTTATTTTGAACGGCTATGTCACTCCCCTCACAGCCTAACTGTAACCTTCCCCTTACTTCCCTAGTGACTAACCCTAACCTCCCCCCACAGCCTAAACCTAACCTTCCCCTAACTTCCCCTAGTGACTAACCCTAACCTCCCCCAACAGCCTAACCGTAACCTTCCCCTTACTTCCCCTAGTGACTAACCCTAACCTCCCCCCACAGCCTTATCGTAACCTTCCCCTTACTTCTCCTAGTGACTAACCCTAACCTCCCCTCACAGCCTAAACCTAACCTTCCCCTTACTTCCCCTAGTGACTAACCCTAACCTCCCCCCACAGCCTTACCGTAACCTTCCCCTTACTTCTCCTAGTGACTAACCCTAACCTCCCCTCACAGCCTAACCCTAACCATCCCCTTACTTCTCCTTGTGACTAACCCTCCCCTCCCCTCACAGCCTAAACCTAACCTTCCCCTTACTTCCCCTAGTGACTAACCCTAACCTCCCCTCACAGCCTAACCCTAACCATCCCCTTACTTCTCCTTGTGACTAACCCTAACCTCCCCCCACAGCCTAAACCTAACCTTCCCCTTACTTCTCCTAGTGACTAACCCTAACCTCCCCTCACAGCCAAAACCTAACCTTCCCCTTACTTCCCCTAGTGACTAACCCTAACCTTCCCCATAGCCTAAACCTAACCTTCCCCTAACCCTACCCTCCCCCCACATCCTAACCGTAACCTTCCCCTTTCTTCTCCTAGTGACTAACCCTAACCTCCCCTCACAGCCTAAACCTAACCTTCCCCTTACTTCTCCTAGTGACTAACCCTAACCTCCCCTCACAGCCTAAACCTAACCTTCCCCTAACTTCCCTAGTGACTAACCCTAACCTCCCCTCACAGCCTAACCGTAACCTTCCCCTTACTTCCCCTAGTGACTAACCCTAACCTCCCATCACAGCCTTACCGTAACCTTCCCCTTACTTCTCCTAGTGACTAACCCTAACCTCCCCTCACAGCCTAAACCTAACCTTCCCCTTACTTCCCCTAGTGACTAACCCTAACTCCCCTCACAGCCTAACTGTAACCTTCCCCTTACTTCCCTAGTGACTAACCCTAACCTCCCCCCACAGCCTAAACCTAGCCTTCCCCTAACCCTAACCTCCCCCCACATCCTAACCGTAACCTTCCCCTTTCTTCTCCTAGTGACTAACCCTAACCTCCCCCCACAGCCTTACCGTAACCTTCCCCTTACTTCTCCTAGTGACTAACCCTAACCTCCCCTCACAGCCTAACCGTAAACTTCCCCTTACTTCTCCTAGAGACTAACCCTAACCTCCCCCATAGCCTAAACCTAACCTTCCCCTAACTTCCCTAGTGACTAACCCTAACCTCCCCCCACAGCCTAAACCTAACCTTCCCCTAACTTCCCCTAGTGACTAACCCTAACCTCCCCCCACAGCCTAACCGTAACCTTCCCCTTACTTCCCCTAGTGACTAACCCTAAACTCCCATCACAGCCTTACCGTAACCTTCCCCTTACTTCTCCTAGTGACTAACCCTAACCTCCCCTCACAGCCTAACCCTAACCATCCCCTTACTTCTCCTTGTGACTAACCCTAACCTCCCCCCACAGCCTAAACCTAACCTTCCCCTTACTTCTCCTAGTGACTAACCCTAACCTTCCCTCACAGCCTAAACCTAACCTTCCCCTTACTTCTCCTAGTGACTAACCATAACCTCCCCTCACAGCCAAAACCTAATCTTCCCCTTACTTCCCCTAGTGACTAACCCTAACCTTCCCCATAGCCTAAACCTAACCTTCCCCTAACCCTAACCTCCCCCCACATCCTAACCGTAACCTTCCCCTTTCTTCTCCTAGTGACTAACCCTAACCTCCCCCCACAGCCTTACCGTAACCTTCCCCTTACTTCTCCTAGTGACTAACCCTAACCTCCCCTCACAGCCTAACCGTAAACTTCCCCTTACTTCTCCTAGAGACTAACCCTAACCTCCCCCATAGCCTAAACCTAACCTTCCCCTAACTTCCCTAGTGACTAACACTAACCTCCCCCCACAGCCTAAACCTAACCTTCCCCTAACTTCCCCTAGTGACTAACCCTAACCTCCCCCCACAGCCTAACCGTAACCTTCCCCTTACTTCCCCTAGTGACTAACCCTAAACTCCCATCACAGCCTTACCGTAACCTTCCCCTTACTTCTCCTAGTGACTAACCCTAACCTCCCCTCACAGCCTAACCCTAACCATCCCCTTACTTCTCCTTGTGACTAACCCTAACCTCCCCCCACAGCCTAAACCTAACCTTCCCCTTACTTCTCCTAGTGACTAACCCTAACCTTCCCTCACAGCCTAAACCTAACCTTCCCCTTACTTCTCCTAGTGACTAACCATAACCTCCCCTCACAGCCAAAACCTAACCTTCCCCTTACTTCCCCTAGTGACTAACCCTAACCTTCCCCATAGCCTAAACCTAACCTTCCCCTAACCCTAACCTCCCCCCACATCCTAACCGTAACCTTCCCCTTTCTTCTCCTAGTGACTAACCCTAACCTCCCCCCACAGCCTTACCGTAACCTTCCCCTTACTTCTCCTAGTGACTAACCCTAACCTCCCCTCACAGCCTAAACCTAACCTTCCCCTAACTTCCCTAGTGACTAACCCTAACCTCCCCTCACAGCCTAACCGTAACCTTCCCCTTACTTCCCCTAGTGACTAACCCTAACCTCCCATCACAGCCTTACCGTAACCTTCCCCTTACTTCTCCTAGTGACTAACCCTAACCTCCCCTCACAGCCTAAACCTAACCTTCCCCTTACTTCCCCTAGTGACTA
Source organism: Pseudophryne corroboree (assembly GCF_028390025.1). Taxonomy (NCBI): domain Eukaryota; kingdom Metazoa; phylum Chordata; class Amphibia; order Anura; family Myobatrachidae; genus Pseudophryne; species Pseudophryne corroboree. The sequence goes on from NW_026968323.1 coordinate 24,291, forward strand.
ACCCTAACTCCCCTCACAGCCTAACTGTAACCTTCCCCTTACTTCCCTAGTGACGAACCCTAACCTCCCCCCACAGCCTAAAACTAACCTTCCCCTAATCCTAACCTCCCCCCACATCCTAACCGTAACCTTCCCCTTTCTTCTCCTAGTGACTAACCCTAACCTCCCTCCACAGCCTTACCGTAACCTTCCCCTTACTTCTCCTAGTGACTAACCCTAACCTCCCCTCACAGCCTAACCGTAACCTTCCCCTTCCTTCTCCTAGTGACTAACCCTAACCTCCCCCATAGCCTAAACCTAACCTTCCCCTAACTTCCCTAGTGACTAACCCTAAACTCCCACCACAGCCTAAACCTAACCTTCCCCTAACTTCCCCTAGTGACTAACCCTAACCTCCCCCCACAGCCTAACCGTAACCTTCCCCTTACTTCCCCTAGTGACTAACCCTAACCTCCCAACACAGCCTTACCGTAACCTTCCCCTTACTTCTCCTAGTGACTAACCCTAACCTCCCCTCACAGCCTAACCCTAACCATCCCCTTACTTCTCCTTGTGACTAACCCTAACCTCCCCCCACAGCCTAAACCTAACCTTCCCCTTACTTCTCCTAGTGACTAACCCTAACCTCCCCTCACAGCCTAAACCTAACCTTCCCCTTACTTCTCCTAGTGACTAACCCTAACCTCCCCTCACAGCCTAACCCTAACCCTCCCCTTACTTCTCCTTGTGACTAACCCTAACCACCCCCCACAGCCTAAACCTAACCTTCTCCTTACTTCCCCTAGTGACTAACCCTAACCTCCCCTCACAGCCTAAACCTAACCTTCCCCTTACTTCTCATAGTGACTAACCCTAACCTCCCCTCACAGCCAAAACCTAACCTTCCCCTTACTTCTCCTAGTGACTAACCCTAACCTCCCCCCACAGCCAAAACCTAACCTTCCCCTTACTCCTCCTAGTGACTAACTCTAATCTCCCCTCACAGCCTAACTGTAACCTTCCCCTTACTTCCCTAGTGACTAACCCTAACCTCCCCCCACAGCCTAAACCTAACCATCCCCTAACTTCCCCTAGTGACTAACCCTAACCTCCCCCAACAGCCTAACCGTAACCTTCCCCTTACTTCCCCTAGTGACTAACCCTAACCTCCCCCCACAGCCTTATCGTAACCTTCCCCTTACTTCTCCTAGTGACTAACCCAAACCTCCCCTCACAGCCTAAACCTAACCTTCCCCTTACTTCCCTAGTGACTAGCCCTAACCTCCCCCCACAGCCTAACCGTAACCTTCCCCTTGCTACCCCTAGTGACTAACCCTAACCTCCCCCCACAGCCTTACCGTAACCTTCCCCTTACTTCTCCTAGTGACTAACCCTAACCTCCCCTCACAGCCTAACCCTAACCATCCCCTTACTTCTCCTTGTGACTAACCCTAACCTCCCCCCACAGTCTAAACCTAACCTTCCCCTTACTTCTCCTAGTGACTAACCCTAACCTCCCCTCACAGCCTAAACCTAACCTTCCCCTTACTTCCCCTAGTGACTAACCCTAACCTCCCCCCACAGCCTTACCGTAACCTTCCCCTTACTTCCCCTAGTGACTAACCCTAACCTCCCCTCACAGCCTAACCCTAACCATCCCCTTACTTCTCCTTGTGACTAACCCTAACCTCCCCCCACAGCCTAAACCTAACCTTCCCCTTACTTCTCCTAGTGACTAACCCTAACCTTCCCTCACAGCCTAAACCTAACCTTCCCCTTACTTCTCCTAGTGACTAACCATAACCTCCCCTCACAGCCAAAACCTAACCTTCCCCTTACTTCCCCTAGTGACTAACCCTAACCTTCCCCATAGCCTAAACCTAACCTTCCCCTAACCCTAACCTCCCCCCACATCCTAACCGTAACCTTCCCCTTTCTACTCCTAGTGACTAACCCTAACCTCCCCTCACAGCCTAAACCTAACCTTCCCCTTACTTCTCCTAGTGACTAACCCTAACCTCCCCTCACAGACTAAACCTAACCTTCCCCTTACTTCTCCTAGTGACTAACCCTAACCTCCCCTCACAGCCTAAACCTAACCTTCCCCTAACTTCCCTAGTGACTAACCCTAACCTCCCCTCACAGCCTAATTGTACCCTTCCCCTTACTTCCCCTAGTGACCAACCCTAACCTCCCATCACAGCCTTACCGTAACCTTCCCCTTACTTCTCCTAGTGACTAACCCTAACCTCCCCTCACAGCCTAAACCTAACCGTCCCCTTACTTCTCCTAGTGACTAACCATAACCTTCCCTCACAGCCAAAACCTAACCTTCCCCTTACTTCCCCTAGTGACTAACCCTAACCTTCCCCCACAGCCAAAACCTAACCTTCCCCTTACTTCCCCTAGTGACTAACCCTAACTCCCCTCACAGCCTAACTGTAACCTTCCCCTTACTTCCCTAGTGAATAACCCTAACCTCCCCCCACAGCCTAAACCTAACCTTCCCCTAACCCTAACCTCCCCCCACATCCTAACCGTAACCTTCCCCTTTCTTCTCCTAGTGACTAACCCTAACCTCCCCCCACAGCCTTACCGTAACCTTCCCCTTACTTCTCCTAGTGACTAACCCTAACCTCCCCTCACAGCCTAACCGTAACCTTCCCCTTACTTCTCCTAGTGACTAACCCTAACCTCCCCCATAGCCTAAACCTAACCTTCCCCTAACGTCCCTAGTGACTAACCCTAACCTCCCCCCACAGCCTGAACCTAACCTTCCCCTAACTTCCCCTAGTGACTAACCCTAACCTCCCCCCACAGCCTAACCGTAACCTTCCCCTTACTTCCCCTAGTGACTAACCCTAACCTCCCATCACAGCCTTACCGTAACCTTCCCCTTACTTCTCCTAGTGACTAACCCTAACCTCCCCTCACAGCCTAACCCTAACCATCCCCTTACTTCTCCTTGTGACTAACCCTAACCTCCCCCCACAGCCTAAACCTAACCTTCCCCTTACTTCTCCTAGTGACTAACCCTAACCTCCCCTCACAGCCTAAACCTAACCTTCCCCTTACTTCTCCTAGTGACTAACCCTAACCTCCCCTCACAGCCTAACCCTAACCCTCCCCTTACTTCTCCTTGTGACTAACCCTAACCTCCCCCCACAGCCTAAACCTAACCTTCCCCTTACTTCTCCTAGTGACTAACCCTAACCTCCCCTCACAGCCTAAACCTAACCTTCCCCTTACTTCTCCTAGTGACTAACCCTAACCTCCCCTCACAGCCAAAACCTAAGCTTCCCCTAACTTCTCCTAGTGACTAACCCTAACCTTCCCCCACAGCCAAAACCTAACCTTCCCCTTACTTCCCCTAGTGACTAACTCTAACCTCCCCTCACAGCCTAACTGTAACCTTCCCCTTACTTCCCTAGTGACAACCCTAACCTCCCCCCACAGCCTAACCGTAACCTTCCCCTTACTTCCCCTAGTGACTAACCCTAACCTCCCCCCACAGCCTTATCGTAACCTTCCCCTTACTTCTCCTAGTGACTAACCCAAACCTCCCCTCACAGCCTAATCCTAACCTTACCCTTACTTCCCTAGTGACTAGCCCTAACCTCCCCCCACAGCCTAACCGTAACCTTCCCCTTACTACCCCTAGTGACTAACCCTAACCTCCCCCCACAGCCTTACCGTAACCTTCCCCTTACTTCCCCTAGTGACTAACCCTAACCTCCCCTCACAGCCTTACCCTAACCATCCCCGTACTTCTCCTTGTGACTAACCCTAACCTCCCCCCACAGCCTAACCCTAACCATCCCCTTACTTCTCCTTGTGACTAACCCTAACCTCCCCCCACAGCCTTACCGTAAACTTCCCCTTACTTCTCCTAGTGACTAACCCTAACCTCCCCTCACAGCCTAACCCTAACCATCCCCTTACTTCTCCTTGTGACTAACCCTAACCTCCCCCCACAGCCTAAACCTAACCTTCCCCTTACTTCTCCTAGTGACTAACCCTAACCTTCCCTCACAGCCTAAACCTAACCTTCCCGTTACTTCTCCTAGTGACTAACCATAACCTCCCCTCACAGCCAAAACCTAACCTTCCCCTTACTTCCCGTAGTGACTAACCCTAACCTTCCCCATAGCCTAAACCTAACCTACCCCTAACCCTAACCTCCCCCCACATCCTAACCGTAACCTTCCCCTTTCTTCTCCAAGTGACTAACCCTAACCTCCCCCCACAGCCTTACCGTAACCTTCCCCTTACTTCTCCTAGTGACTAACCCTGACCTCCCCTCACAGCCTAAACCTAATCTTCCCCTTACTTCTCCTAGTGATTAACCCTAACCTCCCCTCACAGCCTAAACCTAACCTTCCCCTTACTTCCCTAGTGACTAACCCTAACCTCCCCTCACATCCTAACCGTAACCTTCCCCTTACTTCCCCTAGTGACTAACCCTAACCTCCCATCACAGCCTTACCGTAACCTTCCCCTTACTTCTCCTAGTGACTAACCCTAACCTCCCCTCACAGCCTAAACCTAACCTTCCCCTTACTTCCCCTAGTGACTAACCCTAACTCCCCTCACAGCCTAACTGTAACCTTCCCCTTAATTCCCTAGTGACTAACCCTAACCTCCCCCCACAGCCTAAACCTAACCTTTACCTAACCCTAACCTCCCCCCACATCCTAACCGTAACCTTCCCATTTCTTCTCCTAGTGACTAACCCTAACCTCCCCCCACAGCCTTACCGTAACCTTCCCCTTACTTCTCCTAGTGACTAACCCTAACCTCCCCTCACAGCCTAACCATAACCTTCCCCTTACTTCTCCTAGTGACTAACCCTAACCTCCCCCATAGCCTAAACCTAACCTTCCCCTAACTTCCCTAGTGACTAACCCTAACCTCCCCCCACAGCCTAAACCTAACCTTCCCCTAGTGACTAACCCTAACCTCCCCTCACAGCCTAAACCTAACCTTCCCCTAACTTCCCTAGTGACTAACCCTAACCTCCCCTCACAGCCTAATTGTACCCTTCCCCTTACTTCCCCTAGTGACCAACCCTAACCTCCCATCACAGCCTTACCGTAACCTTCCCCTTACTTCTCCTAGTGACTAACCCTAACCTCCCCTCACAGCCTAAACCTAACCGTCCCCTTACTTCTCCTAGTGACTAACCATAACCTTCCCTCACAGCCAAAACCTAACCTTCCCCTTACTTCCCCTAGTGACTAACCCTAACCTCCCCCCACAGCCTAAACCTAACCTTTACCTAACCCTAACCTCCCCCCACATCCTAACCGTAACCTTCCCATTTCTTCTCCTAGTGACTAACCCTAACCTCCCCCCACAGCCTTACCGTAACCTTCCCCTTACTTCTCCTAGTGACTAACCCTAACCTCCCCTCACAGCCTAACCATAACCTTCCCCTTACTTCTCCTAGTGACTAACCCTAACCTCCCCCATAGCCTAAACCTAACCTTCCCCTAACTTCCCTAGTGACTAACCCTAACCTCCCCCCACAGCCTAAACCTAACCTTCCCCTAGTGACTAACCCTAACCTCCCCTCACAGCCTAAACCTAACCTTCCCCTAACTTCCCTAGTGACTAACCCTAACCTCCCCTCACAGCCTAATTGTACCCTTCCCCTTACTTCCCCTAGTGACCAACCCTAACCTCCCATCACAGCCTTACCGTAACCTTCCCCTTACTTCTCCTAGTGACTAACCCTAACCTCCCCTCACAGCCTAAACCTAACCGTCCCCTTACTTCTCCTAGTGACTAACCATAACCTTCCCTCACAGCCAAAACCTAACCTTCCCCTTACTTCCCCTAGTGACTAACCCTAACCTTCCCCCACAGCCAAAACCTACCCTTCCCCTTACTTCCCCTAGTGACTAACCCTAACTCCCCTCACAGCCTAACTGTAACCTTCCCCTTACTTCCCTAGTGAATAACCCTAACCTCCCCCCACAGCCTAAACCTAACCTTCCCCTAACCCTAACCTCCCCCCACATCCTAACCGTTACCTTCCCCTTTCTTCTCCTAGTGACTAACCCTAACCTCCCCCCACAGCCTTACCGTAACCTTCCCCTTACTTCTCCTAGTGACTAACCCTAACCTCCCCTCACAGCCTAACCGTAACCTTCCCCTTACTTCTCCTAGTGACTAACCCTAACCTCCCCCATAGCCTAAACCTAACCTTCCCCTAACGTCCCTAGTGACTAACCCTAACCTCCCCCCACAGCCTAAACCTAACCTTCCCCTAACTTCCCCTAGTGACTAACCCTAACCTCCCCCCACAGCCTAACCGTAACCTTCCCCTTACTTCCCCTAGTGACTAACCCTAACCTCCCATCACAGCCTTACCGTAACCTTCCCCTTACTTCTCCTAGTGACTAACCCTAACCTCCCCTCACAGCCTAACCCTAACCATCCCCTTACTTCTCCTTGTGACTAACCCTAACCTCCCCCCACAGCCTAAACCTAACCTTCCCCTTACTTCTCCTAGTGACTAACCCTAACCTCCCCTCACAGCCTAAACCTAACCTTCCCCTTACTTCTCCTAGTGACTAACCCTAACCTCCCCTCACAGCCTAACCCTAACCCTCCCCTTACTTCTCCTTGTGACTAACCCTAACCTCCCCCCACAGCCTAAACCTAACCTTCCCCTTACTTCTCCTAGTGACTAACCCTAACCTCCCCTCACAGCCTAAACCTAACCTTCCCCTTACTTCTCCTAGTGACTAACCCTAACCTCCCCTCACAGCCAAAACCTAAGCTTCCCCTAACTTCTCCTAGTGACTAACCCTAACCTTCCCCCACAGCCAAAACCTAACCTTCCCCTTACTTCCCCTAGTGACTAACTCTAACCTCCCCTCACAGCCTAACTGTAACCTTCCCCTTACTTCCCTAGTGACTAACCCTAACCTCCCCCCACAGCCTAAACCTAACCTTCCCCTAACTTCCCCTAGTGACTAACCCTAACCTCCCCCAACTGCCTAACCGTAACCTTCCCCTTACTTCCCCTAGTGACTAACCCTAACCTCCCCCCACAGCCTTATCTTAACCTTCCCCTTACTTCTCCTAGTGACTAACCCAAACCTCCCCTCACAGCCTAATCCTAACCTTACCCTTACTTCCCTAGTGACTAGCCCTAACCTCCCCCCACAGCCTAACCGTAACCTTCCCCTTACTACCCCTAGTGACTAACCCTAACCTCCCCCCACAGCCTTACCGTAACCTTCCCCTTACTTCCCCTAGTGACTAACCCTAACCTCCCCTCACAGCCTTACCCTAACCATCCCCGTACTTCTCCTTGTGACTAACCCTAACCTCCCCCCACAGCCTAAACCTAACCGTCCCCTTACTTCTCCTAGTGACTAACCCTAACCTCCCCTCACAGCCTAAACCTAACCTTCCCCTTACTTCCCCTAGTGACTAACCCTAACCTCCCCCCACAGCCTTACCGTAAACTTCCCCTTACTTCTCCTAGTGACTAACCCTAACCTCCCCTCACAGCCTAACCCTAACCATCCCCTGACTTCTCCTTGTGACTAACCCTAACCTCCCCCCACAGCCTAAACCTAACCTTCCCCTTACTTCTCCTAGTGACTAACCCTAACCTTCCCTCACAGCCTAAACCTAACCTTCCCGTTACTTCTCCTAGTGACTAACCATAACCTCCCCTCACAGCCAAAACCTAACCTTCCCCTTACTTCCCCTAGTGACTAACCCTAACCTTCCCCATAGCCTAAACCTAACCTACCCCTAACCCTAACCTCCCCCCACATCCTAACCGTAACCTTCCCCTTTCTTCTTTAAGTGACTAACCCTAACCTCCCCCCACAGCCTTACCGTAACCTTCCCCTTACTTCTCCTAGTGACTAACCCTGACCTCCCCTCACAGCCTAAACCTAATCTTCCCCTTACTTCTCCTAGTGATTAACCCTAACCTCCCCTCACAGCCTAAACCTAACCTTCCCCTTACTTCCCTAGTGACTAACCCTAACCTCCCCTCACATCCTAACCGTAACCTTCCCCTTACTTCCCCTAGTGACTAACCCTAACCTCCCATCACAGCCTTACCGTAACCTTCCCCTTACTTCTCCTAGTGACTAACCCTAACCTCCCCTCACAGCCTAAACCTAACCTTCCCCTTACTTCCCCTAGTGACTAACCCTAACTCCCCTCACAGCCTAACTGTAACCTTCCCCTTACTTCCCTAGTGACTAACCCTAACCTCCCCCCACAGCCTAAACCTAACCTTTACCTAACCCTAACCTCCTACCACATCCTAACCGTAACCTTCCCATTTCTTCTCCTAGTGACTAACCCTAACCTCCCCCCACAGCCTTACCGTAACCTTCCCCTTACTTCTCCTAGTGACTAACCCTAACCTCCCCTCACAGCCTAACCATAACCTTCCCCTTACTTCTCCTAGTGACTAACCCTAACCTCCCCCATAGCCTAAACCTAACCTTCCCCTAACTTCCCTAGTGACTAACCCTAACCTCCCCCCACAGCCTAAACCTAACCTTCCCCTAGTGACTAACCCTAACCTCCCCCCACAGCCTAACCGTAACCTTCCCCTTACTTCCCCTAGTGACTAACCCTAACCTCCCATCACAGCCTTACCGTAACCTTCCCCTTACTTCTCCTAGTGACTAACCCTAACCTCCCCTCACAGCCTAACCCTAACCATCCCCTTACTTCTCCTAGTGACTAACCCTAACCTCCCCCTTAGCCTAAACCTAACCTTCCCCTAACTTCCCTAGTGACTAACCCTAACCTCCCCCCACAGCCTAAACCTAACCTTCCCCTAACTTCCCCTAGTGACTAACCCTAACCTCCCCCCACAGCCTAACCGTAACCTTCCCCTTACTTCCCCTAGTGACTAACCCTAACCTCCCATCACAGCCTTACCGTAACCTTCCCCTTACTTCTCCTAGTGACTAACCCTAACCTCCCCTCACAGCCTAACCCTAACCATCCCCTTACTTCTCCTTGTGACTAACCCTCCCCTCCCCCCACAGCCTAAACCTAACCTTCCCCTTACTTCCCCTAGTGACTAACCCTAACCTCCCCTCACAGCCTAACCCTAACCATCCCCTTACTTCTCCTTGTGACTAACCCTAACCTCCCCCCACAGCCTAAACCTAACCTTCCCCTTACTTCTCCTAGTGACTAACCCTAACCTTCCCTCATAGCCTAAACCTATCCTTCCCCTTACTTCTCCTAGTGACTAACCATAACCTCCCCTCACAGCCAAAACCTAACCTTCCCCTTACTTCCCCTAGTGACTAACCCTAACCTTCCCCATAGCCTAAACCTAACCTTCCCCTAACCCTAACCTCCCCTCACATCCTAACCGTAACCTTCCCCTTTCTTCTCCTAGTGACTAACCCTAACCTCCCCTCACAGCCTAAACCTAACCTTCCCCTTACTTCTCCTAGTGACTAACCCTAACCTCCCCCCACAGCCTAAACCTAACCTTCCCCTTACTTCTCCTAGTGACTAACCCTAACCTCCCCTTACAGCCTAAACCTAATCTTCCCCTAACTTCCCTAGTGACTAACCCTAACCTCCCCTCACAGCCTAACCGTAACCTTCCCCTTACTTCCCCTAGTGACCAACACTAACCTCCCATCACAGCCTTACCGTAACCTTCCCCTTACTTCTCCTAGTGACTAACCCTAACCTCCCCTCACAGCCTAACCCTAACCATCCCCTTACTTCTCCTTGTGACTAACCCTAACCTCCCCCCACAGCCTAAACCTAACTTTCCCCTTACTTCTCCTAGTGACTAACCCTAACCTCCCCTCACAGCCTAAACCTAACCGTCCCCTTACTTCTCCTAGTGACTAACCATAACCTTCCCTCACAGCCAAAACCTAACCTTCCCCTTACTTCCCCTAGTGACTAACCCTAACCTTCCCCCACAGCCAAAACCTAACCTTCCCCTTACTTCCCCTAGTGACTAACCCTAACTCCCCGCACAGCCTAACTGTAACCTTCCCCTTACTTCCCTAGTGACTAACCCTAACCTCCCCCCACAGCCTAAACCTAACATTCCCCTAACCCTAACCTCCCCCCACATCCTAACCGTAACCTTCCCCTTTCTTCTCCTAGTGACTAACCCTAACCTCCCCTCACAGCCTAAACCTAACCTTCCCCTTACTTCTCCTAGTGACTAACCCTAACCTCCCCTCACAGCCTAAACCTAATCTTCCCCTAACTTCCCTAGTGACTAACCCTAACCTCCCCTCACAGCCTAACCGTAACCTTCCCCTTACTTCCCCTAGTGACCAACCCTAACCTCCCATCACAGCCTTACCGTAACCTTCCCCTTACTTCTCCTAGTGACTAACCCTAACCTCCCCTCACAGCCTAACCCTAACCATCCCCTTACTTCTCCTTGTGACTAACCCTAACCTCCCCCCACAGCCTAAACCTAACCTTCCCCTTACTTCTCCTAGTGACTAACCCTAACCTCCCCTCACAGCCTAAACCTAACCTTCCCCTTACTTCTCCTAGTGACTAACCCTAACCTCCCCTCACAGCCTAAACCTAATCTTCCCCTAACTACCCTAGTGACTAACCCTAACCTCCCCTCACAGCCTAACCCTAACCATCCCCTTACTTCTCCTTGTGACTAACCCTAACCTCCCCCCACAGCCTAAACCTAAGCTTCCCCTTACTTCTCCTAGTGACTAACCCTAACCTCCCCTCACAGCCTAAACCTAACCGTCCCCTTTCTTCTCCTAGTGACTAACCATAACCTTCCCTCACAGCCAAAACCTAACCTTCCCCTTACTTCCCCTAGTGACTAACCCTAACCTTCCCCCACAGCCAAAACCTAACCTTCCCCTTACTTCCCCTAGTGACTAACCCTAACTCCCCTCACATCCTAACTGTAACCTTCCCCTTACTTCCCTAGTGACTAACCCTAACCTCCCCCCACAGCCTAAACCTAACCTTCCCCTAACCCTAACCTCCCCCCACATCCTAACCGTAACCTTCCCCTTTCTTCTCCTAGTGACTAACCCTAACCTCCCCCAACAGCCTTACCGTAACCTTCCCCTTACTTCTCCTAGTGACTAACCCTAACCTCCCCTCACAGCCTAACCGTAACCTTCCCCTAACGTCCCTAGTGACTAACCCTAACCTCCCCCCACAGCCTAAACCTAACCTTCCCCTAACTTCCCTTAGTGACTAACCCTAACCTCCCCCCACAGCCTAACCGTAACCTTCCCCTTACTTCCCCTAGTGACTAACCCTAACCTCCCATCAAAGCCTTACCGTAACCTTCCCCTTACTTCTCCTTGTGACTAACCCTAACCTCCCCCCACAGCCTAAACCTAACCTTCCCCTTACTTCTCCTAGTGACTAACCCTAACCTCCCCTCACAGCCTAAACCTAACCTTCACCTTACTTCTCCTAGTGACTAACCCTAACCTCCCCTCACAGCCTAACCCTAACCCTCCCCTTACTTCTCCTTGTGACTAACCCTAACCTCCCCCCACAGCCTAAACCTAACCTTCCCCTTACTTCTCCTAGTGACTAACCCTAACCTCCCCTCACAGCCTAAACCTAACCTTCCCCTTACTTCTCCTAGTGACTAACCCTAACCTCCCCTCACAGCCAAAACCTAACCTTCCCCTTACTTCTCCTAGTGACTAACCCTAACCTCCCCCCACAGCCAAAACCTAACCTTCCCCTTACTTCCCCTAGTGACTAACCCTAACCTCCCCTCACAGCCTAACCCTAACCATCCCCTTACTTCTCCTTGTGACTAACCCTCCCCTCCCCTCACAGCCTAAACCTAACCTTCCCCTTACTTCCCCTAGTGACTAACCCTAACCTCCCCTCACAGCCTAACTCTAACCATCCCCTTACTTCTCCTTGTGACTAACCCTAACCTCCCCCCACAGCCTAAACCTAACCTTCCCCTTACTTCTCCTAGTGACTAACCCTAACCTCCCCTCACAGCCAAAACCTAACCTTCCCCTTACTTCCCCTAGTGACTAACCCTAACCTTCCCCATAGCCTAAACCTAACCTTCCCCTAACCCTACCCTCCCCCCACATCCTAACCGTAACCTTCCCCTTTCTTCTCCTAGTGACTAACCCTAACCTCCCCTCACAGCCTAAACCTAACCTTCCCCTTACTTCTCCTAGTGACTAACCCTAACCTCCCCTTACAGCCTAAACCTAACCTTCCCCTAACTTCCCTAGTGACTAACCCTAACCTCCCCTCACAGCCTAACCGTAACCTTCCCCTTACTTCCCCTAGAGACTAACCCTAACCTCCCATCACAGCCTTACCGTAACCTTCCCCTTACTTCTCCTAGTGACTAACCCTAACCTCCCCTCACAGCCTAAACCTAACCTTCCCCTTACTTCCCCTAGTGACTAACCCTAACTCCCCTCACAGCCTAACTGTAACCTTCCCCTTACTTCCCTAGTGACTAACCCTAACCTCCCCTCACAGCCTTACCGTAACCTTCCCCTTACTTCTCCTAGTGACTAACCCTAACCTCCCCTCACAGCCTAACCGTAAACTTCCCCTTACTTCTCCTAGAGACTAACCCTAACCTCCCCCATAGCCTAAACCTAACCTTCCCCTAACTTCCCTAGTGACTAACCCTAACCTCCCCCCACAGCCTAAACCTAACCTTCCCCTAACTTCCCCTAGTGACTAACCCTAACCTCCCCCCACAGCCTAACCGTAACCTTCCCCTTACTTCCCCTAGTGACTAACCCTAAACTCCCATCACAGCCTTACCGTAACCTTCCCCTTACTTCTCCTAGTGACTAACCCTAACCTCCCCTCACAGCCTAACCCTAACCATCCCCTTACTTCTCCTTGTGACTAACCCTAACCTCCCCCCACAGCCTAAACCTAACCTTCCCCTTACTTCTCCTAGCGACTAACCCTAACCTTCCCTCACAGTCTAAACCTAACCTTCCCCTTACTTCTCCTAGTAACTAACCATAACCTCCCCTCACAGCCAAAACCTAACCTTCCCCTTACTTCCCCTAGTGACTAACCCTAACCTTCCCCATAGCCTAAACCTAACCTTCCCCTAACCCTAACCTCCCCCCACATCCTAACCGTAACCTTCCCCTTTCTTCTCCTAGTGACTAACCCTAACCTCCCCCCACAGCCTTACCGTAACCTTCCCCTTACTTCTCCTAGTGACTAACCCTAACCTCCCCTCACAGCCTAACCGTAAACTTCCCCTTACTTCTCCTAGAGACTAACCCTAACCTCCCCCATAGCCTAAACCTAACCTTCCCCTAACTTCCCTAGTGACTAACACTAACCTCCCCCCACAGCCTAAACCTAACCTTCCCCTAACTTCCCCTAGTGACTAACCCTAACCTCCCCCCACAGCCTAACCATAACCTTCCCCTTACTTCCCCTAGTGACTAACCCTAAACTCCCATCACAGCCTTACCGTAACCTTCCCCTTACTTCTCCTAGTGACTAACCCTAACCTCCCCTCACAGCCTAACCCTAACCATCCCCTTACTTCTCCTTGTGACTAACCCTAACCTCCCCCCACAGCCTAAACCTAACCTTCCTCTAACTTCCCCTAGTGACTAACCCTAACCTCCCCCCACAGCCTAACCGTAACCTTCCCCTTACTTCCCCTAGTGACTAACCCTAAACTCCCATCACAGCCTTACCGTAACCTTCCCCTTACTTCTCCTAGTGACTAACCCTAACCTCCCCTCACAGCCTAACCCTAACCATCCCCTTACTTCTCCTTGTGACTAACCCTAACCTCCCCCCACAGCCTAAACCTAACCTTCCCCTTACTTCTCCTAGTGACTAACCCTAACCTTCCCTCACAGTCTAAACCTAACCTTCCCCTTACTTCTCCTAGTAACTAACCATAACCTCCCCTCACAGCCAAAACCTAACCTTCCCCTTACTTCCCCTAGTGACTAACCCTAACCTTCCCCATAGCCTAAACCTAACCTTCCCCTAACCCTAACCTCCCCCCACATCCTAACCGTAACCTTCCCCTTTCTTCTCCTAGTGACTAACCCTAACCTCCCCCCACAGCCTTACCGTAACCTTCCCCTTACTTCTCCTAGTGACTAACCCTAACCTCCCCTCACAGCCTAACCGTAAACTTCCCCTTACTTCTCCTAGAGACTAACCCTAACCTCCCCCATAGCCTAAACCTAACCTTCCCCTAACTTCCCTAGTGACTAACACTAACCTCCCCCCACAGCCTAAACCTAACCTTCCCCTAACTTCCCCTAGTGACTAACCCTAACCTCCCCCCACAGCCTAACCATAACCTTCCCCTTACTTCCCCTAGTGACTAACCCTAAACTCCCATCACAGCCTTACCGTAACCTTCCCCTTACTTCTCCTAGTGACTAACCCTAACCTCCCCTCACAGCCTAACCCTAACCATCCCCTTACTTCTCCTTGTGACTAACCCTAACCTCCCCCCACAGCCTAAACCTAACCTTCCCCTTACTTCTCCTAGTGACTAACCCTAACCTTCCCTCACAGCCTAAACCTAACCTTCCCCTTACTTCTCCTAGTGACTAACCATAACCTCCCCTCACAGCCAAAACCTAACCTTCCCCTTACTTCCCCTAGTGACTAACCCTAACCTTCCCCATAGCCTAAACCTAACCTTCCCCTAACCCTAACCTCCCCCCACATCCTAACCATAACCTTCCCCTTTCTTCTCCTAGTGACTAACCCTAACCTCCCCCCACAGCCTTACCGTAACCTTCCCCTTACTTCTCCTAGTGACTAACCCTAACCTCCCCTCACAGCCTAAACCTAACCTTCCCCTAACTTCCCTAGTGACTAACCCTAACCTCCCCTCACAGCCTAACCGTAACCTTCCCCTTACTTCCCCTAGTGACTAACCCTAACCTCCCATCACAGCCTTACCGTAACCTTCCCCTTACTTCTCCTAGTGACTAACCCTAACCTCCCCTCACAGCCTAAACCTAACCTTCCCCTTACTTCCCCTAGTGACTAACCCTAACTCCCCTCACAGCCTAACTGTAACCTTCCCCTTACTTCCCTAGTGACTAACCCTAACCTCCCCCCACAGCCTAAAACTAACCTTCCCCTAACCCTAACCTCCCCCCACATCCTAACCGTAACCTTCCCCTTTCTTCTCCTAGTGACTAACCCTAACCTCCCTCCACAGCCTTACCGTAACCTTCCCCTTACTTCTCCTAGTGACTAACCCTAACCTCCCCTCACAGCCTAACCGTAACCTTCCCCTTCCTTCTCCTAGTGACTAACCCTAACCTCCCCCATAGCCTAAACCTAACCTTCCCCTAACTTCCCTAGTGACTAACCCTAACCTCCCACCACAGCCTAAACCTAACCTTCCCCTAACTTCCCCTAGTGACTAACCCTAACCTCCCCCCACAGCCTAACCGTAACCTTCCCCTTACTTCCCCTAGTGACTAACCCTAACCTCCCATCACAGCCTTACCGTAACCTTCCCCTTACTTCTCCTAGTGACTAACCCTAACCTCCCCTCACAGCCTAACCCTAACCATCCCCTTACTTCTCCTTGTGACTAACCCTAACCTCCCCCCACAGCCTAAACCTAACCTTCCCCTTACTTCTCCTAGTGACTAACCCTAACCTCCCCTCACAGCCTAAACCTAACCTTCCCCTTACTTCTCCTAGTGACTAACCCTAACCTCCCCTCACAGCCTAACCCTAACCCTCCCCTTACTTCTCCTTGTGACTAACCCTAACCTCCCCCCACAGCCTAAACCTAACCTTCTCCTTACTTCCCCTAGTGACTAACCCTAACCTCCCCTCACAGCCTAAACCTAACCTTCCCCTTACTTCTCATAGTGACTAACCCTAACCTCCCCTCACAGCCAAAACCTAACCTTCCCCTTACTTCTCCTAGTGACTAACCCTAACCTCCCCCCACAGCCAAAACCTAACCTTCCCCTTACTCCTCCTAGTGACTAACTCTAATCTCCCCTCACAGCCTAACTGTAACCTTCCCCTTACTTCCCTAGTGACTAACCCTAACCTCCCCCCACAGCCTAAACCTAACCATCCCCTAACTTCCCCTAGTGACTAACCCTAACCTCCCCCAACAGCCTAACCGTAACCTTCCCCTTACTTCCCCTAGTGACTAACCCTAACCTCCCCCCACAGCCTTATCGTAACCTTCCCCTTACTTCTCCTAGTGACTAACCCAAACCTCCCCTCACAGCCTAAACCTAACCTTCCCCTTACTTCCCTAGTGACTAGCCCTAACCTCCCCCCACAGCCTAACCGTAACCTTCCCCTTACTACCCCTAGTGACTAACCCTAACCTCCCCCCACAGCCTTACCATAACCTTCCCCTTACTTCTCCTAGTGACTAACCCTAACCTCCCCTCACAGCCTAACCCTAACCATCCCCTTACTTCTCCTTGTGACTAACCCTAACCTCCCCCCACAGTCTAAACCTAACCTTCCCCTTACTTCTCCTAGTGACTAACCCTAACCTCCCCTCACAGCCTAAACCTAACCTTCCCCTTACTTCCCCTAGTGACTAACCCTAACCTCCCCCCACAGCCTTACCGTAACCTTCCCCTTACTTCCCCTAGTGACTAACCCTAACCTCCCCTCACAGCCTAACCCTAGCCATCCCCTTACTTCTCATTGTGACTAACCCTAACCTCCCCCCACAGCCTAAACCTAACCTTCCCCTTACTTCTCCTAGTGACTAACCCTAACCTTCCCTCACAGCCTAAACCTAACCTTCCCCTTACTTCTCCTAGTGACTAACCATAACCTCCCCTCACAGCCAAAACCTAACCTTCCCCTTACTTCCCCTAGTGACTAACCCTAACCTTCCCCATAGCCTAAACCTAACCTTCCCCTAACCCTAACCTCCCCCCACATCCTAACCGTAACCTTCCCCTTTCTACTCCTAGTGACTAACCCTAACCTCCCCTCACAGCCTAAACCTAACCTTCCCCTTACTTCTCCTAGTGACTAACCCTAACCTCCCCTCACAGACTAAACCTAACCTTCCCCTTACTTCTCCTAGTGACTAACCCTAACCTCCCCTCACAGCCTAAACCTAACCTTCCCCTAACTTCCCTAGTGACTAACTGAAAGGATATGTCCCTATATTCTTTAACCCTCGATGTGATGGCCTCTCAGACGTCTGTGAGTGTAAACCTTTAGCCACAAGGAACATGCACAACACAAGCAGTAAAGATTCACACTGTTTATTGTTCGTTTAACAAAAGTATATAAAAGAAAGGATTTAGGGCGTGTATATCCCAAGTCAATAACTAATTGGACAGAACACAAAAAGGGGCTAACATAACATGATTGGCTAGGAACTGCCGCAGTGGAAGGATATGCATATATGGGCAAGTTTGTATTCAAATAGGGAGGTTGTTCACACGGTATAAGAAAAAGATAAGAGACAAGGACAGTAGCAAGGAATGTGCTGGAACATTAAGTTCTATAACACAAGCAATTCTATGACATTGAAGCAGAGACGAGCTTTAACCCTTTCAATCCCCTCTTAGAATCATTATTGTTATACTATATGATTCTTGCAAAGCTTACGTCTTTCTGCACACCAATGGCGCAATTTTTAGCCTGAGCGGGAGTTGCAGTAATTGTTGGGCATTTTAAGAAGGGTTAATCGTTGGGTTAATGATGTTCCGTGTTTATCCTTTTCATCTAAGGCTTCAGCGGGCTTATAGCCCCATGGGGTACCTGTGTTCCAGGCAGCCGCGGACCATGAGCTGCAATCATTTCCCCAGTTATGGCCTGTAACGCAAATATAGGGTACCTCGGGGCTTAGGTTGTCTGTGGTGTCAGCGCGGATCTGGTAGTCAACAGACTTTTGGACAGCAGCTAGTTGGGGGAATTGGAAATAATCTAGTATGTAGGTTGCGGTGTATGTGGTGGAAGAGTTATACCATAGTGTCAGTTTCCCTTATTCTGAGTTATATCAACCTCAGTCATTGAGAGGGGAAAATGGGCCAGTAGGGCTATCAAGATAGTCCCCAGGGTAAAGATAGGGGGCAGGTTCTTCATCGTTTTCTGTTCTTCTGTCTTCGCTAGGTGGGAGGTCAGGGCTGTCTGCCCCGGTTCGTACCTCACTGGAATCACTTGCTTCCCTCTCTAGGTCTGGTCTAGGAACCTTTTTTACTCGGGATGCATGGATCCAGGTAGGACTTTCCTCTGTCAGGACTGCTGTTCGGGTAACTGCTATGACCTCTGTCTCTGGACCATAGGTGAAGTCTCCTGGGCTCTTGTTCCTGGGGAGCACCTTCACCACGACTCTGTCTCTGACTTTAAAGGGGTGTGTAGGTTCCTGTGGATTCAAAGGGTTTTTACAAACAACCTCATGTTCAATTTCATTCAGTTTTGTTATCAGGGACCTGACATACTCTTCTCTGATGAGTTCTAGATCTCCTTCCTGTATTACTAGTGGTTTCTTAGCCCAGGGTGTAGGAAAAGGGTCTACCCATTAGTATTTCAAAGGGTGAGTATCCTAGAGTTTTCTGTGGGGTCATTCTGATTTCTGCTAGGACAATGGGAAGGACCTGCTTCCATTTGTGGAAGGTACCTCCTGTGGCCTTCCTTAGTTTGTCTTTGAGGGTCCTATTCATTCTTCCTACGACCCCTGAACTCTGCAGGTGGTACGGGATGTGAAACTTCCACTCCACCTGCAGAGCTTTTACTAAGGCCTGTGTGATTTTGGCTGTAAAGGCTGAGCCTTTATCACTATTTATTTGCAGGGGGCACCCCCATCTAGGGATGATTTTCTGTGTTAGGATTCTTGCTACTGTCTTGGCATCCTCTGACTTAGTTAGGAATACTTCTGGCCAGCGAGAGAACATATCTACAATGACCAGGGCATATTCTTGTTTACCTGTACCAGGGATATGGGTAAAATCAATTTGTAAGTGTGTAAAAGGGGTGGTGGGGTATTCAAGATGCTGGTGTTTAGCTTTATTAGGGTTGTTAGGGTTGTTCCTGAGGCAAGTGATGCATCTGCTAACATACTGGTCCACAAGTGATTTGGCATTAGTAACATAAAAATCATTGGTTAGTAGGAGGAGTGTTGTGGCTTTACTATGGTGACTAACACCATGGTAATGGGCAATGAGCAAAGGGGCACTGGACTGGGGTATACAGGGTTTCCCCTCTTTGCAGATTAATCCTGATTTAGGATTTTTTTCTGCAGAATTGGGTAAGTCCAGTCGGAGAGATCAGTATAAGTCGCAGCAGCTTGAAGTTGAGTGAGCAGATGGACATTGTCAAGGGAGGGACATGCTCTAGTGAGTGCAATGAGTTCTGCAGCTTGCGCAGACTGATAAGGTATTGGCAGGGTTTCCAACACAGTGTCAGGGAGGGTGACAATGGCATAGCCAGCCTGGTATGTATTGTCATTGGGCCTACTACAGGAGCCGTCAACAAAAACTATGTCTGCGCCTGGTATGGGAACGGGAGACATGTCAAGTCTGGGAGAAGTTTCAGCTTCAATGGAAGCAGCACAGCCATGTAGGTCGGGTGGTTCATCCTCGGGACCTTTCAAGCCTAAAAGGGCATTGAGAATGGGTGCAGGGCCAGAAGAACTAGCAGTGTACTTGATGGTAAGGGTAGGGTTACTCAAAAGGAGTACTTCATATCCACTAAGGCGTTGTGCTGACATGTGCTGTGTGTGCAAGCCTTTAAGTATTGCCAGGACATCATGTGTGGTGTGGAGTACTGTGATGTGGCCTAAAGTGAAGGTAGTGGCCATTTCTGCAACCATTGCACAGGCTGCCAAAGCCCTGAGGCAGGCAGGCATACCTTGCACAGACACTGGCATGACTTTGGAAAAAAAAATGCCACGGGGCGCAACTTCCCTCCATGAAACTGTGTGAGCACCCCCGCCATGGTTTTACAATTGTCCCTTGCATATAGATGGAAAGGTAGTACATAATTGGGGAGGCCAAGTGCCGGACTTTTCATCAACATACATTTTAAACTTTCATATGCAGTTAACATTTCTTGTGACCATTGTACAGTTTTAGGTTTGTCCTTCAGTGTGGCTTGTCTCAAAATGTTATCATAATAAGAGCAATCAGATATCCACTGTCTGCAGTAATTTACCATACCCAGGAAGGACAGTAGTTCCTTCTGGGTAGTTGGGGTGACCAGGCCCAATACAGACTGTATGCGTTGTGGACTGATTTTCCTCTCTCCCTGAGTGAGCACAAAACCTAAGTAATCAACATGCTTTTTACATCATTGCATTTTTGTTTTGGACACCTTGTGTCCACATTCACAAAGCCAGTTTAGTAATGAAACACCATCCTCTCGGCAGGCCTCCTCAGTTTGACTACAGAGCAGCAGATCATCTGCATACTGTAGCAGGACTGAACCATGGTGAGGTTGCCAGGGCCCCAATGTGGCCTGGAGACAACAGGTGCGTCAATAATCTGCACCAGGTAAGTTGTTTACCCTTAAAAGAAAAGGCAAAAAGTAATTGTGTCTGTGAATCTACAGGTATGCTGAAAAAAGGCATTCTTCAAATCAATTACAGAGAAGAACGCAGCATCTGCAGGGATTGCAGAAATGAGTGAGTTTACATCTGGAACAATTGGTGCAATTGGGACAATTAACTGATTGATCGCTCTGAGATCCTGTACAAATCTTATACTGCCATCAGCTTTGGCAACAGGGTTCACAGGAGTACAGTATGGTGATACAATATGTCTGAGAATACCCTGTTGTAAGAATTGCTGTATCATGGGGCGGAGACCTTCTATCTTTTCTGGTGAGAGGGGATACTGCATAGGTCAGAACACAAAACACTGGTTGTTGCACCGCTGTCCACTAAAAAGGGAATTTTACTTCCATTTATAATAAGTGGCAGCAGAGGTGAATCTTTACTATGACGGGTGAGTTGAATAAAGGCTGGGATACCCTCCTCCGGGCCCCGTCAGTGCGCGGGGTCTTTGGAATCTTCCCTGACTGCGGGGTTGGTTCTGTCTGTCAAAGCGTCTGGAGTTCTGATAGTTATGAGTGAGTGCAGGTTTCTTTACATCAAAACACCCTGCAACCTCTTTCTCATACAGATGTTTTTTTTCAAAATCTATCGTACTATCAGAAGTCCAGGAAGAGACGTTAGACGTTTTGCTTAACAGAAACTATGACAGAAGGTAGAAGGTTGTTAATGAAGGTGGAAATGAGTAAGCTTTCTGAGTTAAGCAAAGGTAAGCCAGCGTCATCTGTCCAGCAGTCCTTAAACCTTTTCCAAAACTCAGTAACAGACTCCGAAGGTTTCTGTTTACAAGCTACAGCGACAGGCAAAAAAGCACAGTCAAAGGAGCACGGGTTTTAAAGACTTCCTTCATATGTGTATAGCTGCGTCCTTTGCAAGCTTTGCGCAAATAAGATATACAGCCATCGAGGGTAATAGTGGGCTTGGGACAGTGTTTTACTATTATCTAAACTCTGGGCTACTGGTGCGTTAGGGATAGAGCTAGTGGACGCACCCTCCAGCAGTGGAGTTGGAGGCGATCCCATCTGGTGTGAAAGGGTTACTGCTGCCAAGAGATCTGTGTCTCCGAGCGCAGGATACATTGGAATGCAAGGGGGAGGCGAGAGGGATTTCAAAGACTTACAGTTTCTCACTGCTTCGCTTCTGTGCTGTTGGGAACTGACATTTTTTTTTAATCCTCCATATAGAAAAGGTAATTACTGCCTTCCCGTAGGAATGGGTCCTGTCCTGCTTTCTCTGTCCATCCCGCTAAATTATCCACCCATGGGTTAACTAAGTAATACTCTGAGGTAGAGTTGCGGGCGACATACATCTTGCATGTCTCACCAGGGAGGGGCGGGGGATATGTAGTTTTTTTTACTCTGACTAGAGCCCATTGTCAGACAGTAATATAAATCAACAGTACAACTTTAAAAGAAAATATCTAAAATTTACAACACTCTACTTACTATACATGCATCAGCTAACCAGTTAATTAGTCATTGACAATATCACAATATTATCTGTATAGTGGGAACATGAAATCTTTTGACGTGTACGATACTTACCATTCGTACAAGATGTCAGAAAAATACAGCGTTTTAAACAGGAAGCAGGAAAAGTGTTTGAGTAAAGATATCTGGCAGACGAAAACTTACCAGCCGTCTGGACCAAATATAAGAACTTATCTCACTACAAACATACAAGAATATATAGACGATCAAATCGAGGTATTCTCTACGTTACGTATAGACCCCAGGTCTATTTTTAAGTATCCCAGATACTAACGTCACGTTATGTATAGACTCCCAGGTCTATTTTAAGTATCCCAGATACTAACGTCTTTGGAGAATTGCGCTTGGACCCCTGGTCCCTTCTCAGACGTATCTTTAAGTCCCAGACATTAAAGATGTTTGGTCACGTGTTCCCAGAACACTGACACGGATTCAGCTTCAGTGTATGACCGCAATCCCGTATGGCAAAGACAGACAATAAATTCTCTATCTTTACCATCCAGGGACGATCACTGAATCGCGGACGTAGCCCCCACTTGAAAGGATATGTCCCTATATTCTTTAACCCTCGATGTGATGGCCTCTCAGACGTCTGTGAGTGTAAACCTTTAGCCACAAGGAACATGCACAACACAAGCAGTAAAGATTCACACTGTTTATTGTTCGTTTAACAAAAGTATATAAAAGAAAGGATTTAGGGCGTGTATATCCCAAGTCAATAACTAATTGGACAGAACACAAAAAGGGGCTAACATAACATGATTGGCTAGGAACTGCCGCAGTGGAAGGATATGCATATATGGGCAAGTTTGTATTTCAAATAGGGAGGTTGTTCACACGGTATAAGAAAAAGATAAGAGACAAGGACAGTAGCAAGGAATGTGCTGGAACATTAAGTTCTATAACACAAGCAATTCTATGACATTGAAGCAGAGACGAGCTTTAACCCTTTCACTAACCCTAACCTCCCCTCACAGCCTAATTGTACCCTTCCCCTTACTTCCCCTAGTGACCAACCCTAACCTCCCATCACAGCCTTACCGTAACCTTCCCCTTACTTCTCCTAGTGACTAACCCTAACCTCCCCTCACAGCCTAAACCTAACCGTCCCCTTACTTCTCCTAGTGACTAACCATAACCTTCCCTCACAGCCAAAACCTAACCTTCCCCTTACTTCCCCTAGTGACTAACCCTAACCTTCCCCCACAGCCAAAACCTAACCTTCCCCTTACTTCCCCTAGTGACTAACCCTAACTCCCCTCACAGCCTAACTGTAACCTTCCCCTTACTTCCCTAGTGAATAAACCTAACCTCCCCCCACAGCCTAAACCTAACCTTCCCCTAACCCTAACCTCCCCCCACATCCTAACCGTAACCTTCCCCTTTCTTCTCCTAGTGACTAACCCTAACCTCCCCCTACAGCCTTACCGTAACCTTCCCCTTACTTCTCCTAGTGACTAACCCTAACCTCCCCTCACAGCCTAACCGTAACCTTCCCCTTACTTCTCCTAGTGACTAACCCTAACCTCCCCCATAGCCTAAACCTAACCTTCCCCTAACGTCCCTAGTGACTAACCCTAACCTCCCCCCACAGCCTAAACCTAACCTTCCCCTAACTTCCCCTAGTGACTAACCCTAACCTCCCCCCACAGCCTAACCGTAACCTTCCCCTTACTTCCCCTAGTGACTAACCCTAACCTCCCATCACAGCCTTACCGTAACCTTCCCCTTACTTCTCCTAGTGACTAACCCTAACCTCCCCTCACAGCCTAACCCTAACCATCCCCTTACTTCTCCTTGTGACTAACCCTAACCTCCCCCCACAGCCTAAACCTAACCTTCCCCTTACTTCTCCTAGTGACTAACCCTAACCTCCCCTCACAGCCTAAACCTAACCTTCCCCTTACTTCTCCTAGTGACTAACCCTAACCTCCCCTCACAGCCTAACCCTAACCCTCCCCTTACTTCTCCTTGTGACTAACCCTAACCTCCCCCCACAGCCTAAACCTAACCTTCCCCTTACTTCTCCTAGTGACTAACCCTAACCTCCCCTCACAGCCTAAACCTAACCTTCCCCTTACTTCTCCTAGTGACTAACCCTAACCTCCCCTCACAGCCAAAACCTAAGCTTCCCCTTACTTCTCCTAGTGACTAACCCTAACCTTCCCCCACAGCCAAAACCTAACCTTCCCCTTACTTCCCCTAGTGACTAACTCTAACCTCCCCTCACAGCCTAACTGTAACCTTCCCCTTACTTCCCTAGTGACTAACCCTAACCTCCCCCCACAGCCTAAACCTAACCTTCCCCTAACTTCCCCTAGTGACTAACCCTAACCTCCCCCAAAAGCCTAACCGTAACCTTCCCCTTACTTCCCCTAGTGACTAACCCTAACCTCCCCCCACAGCCTTATCGTAACCTTCCCCTTACTTCTCCTAGTGACTAACCCAAACCTCCCCTCACAGCCTAATCCTAACCTTCCCCTTACTTCCCTAGTGACTAGCCCTAACCTCCCCCCACAGCCTAACCGTAACCTTCCCCTTACTACCCCTAGTGACTAACCCTAACCTCCCCCCACAGCCTTACCGTAACCTTCCCCTTACTTCCCCTAGTGACTAACCCTAACCTCCCCTCACAGCCTTACCCTAACCATCCCCGTACTTCTCCTTGTGACTAACCCTAACCTCCCCCCACAGCCTAAACCTAACCGTCCCCTTACTTCTCCTAGTGACTAACCCTAACCTCCCCTCACAGCCTAAACCTAACCTTCCCCTTACTTCCCCTAGTGACTAACCCTAACCTCCCCCCACAGCCTTACCGTAAACTTCCCCTTACTTCTCCTAGTGACTAACCCTAACCTCCCCTCACAGCCTAACCCTAACCATCCCCTTACTTCTCCTTGTGACTAACCCTAACCTCCCCCCACAGCCTAAACCTAACCTTCCCCTTACTTCTCCTAGTGACTAACCATAACCTCCCCTCACAGCCAAAACCTAACCTTCCCCTTACTTCCCCTAGTGACTAACCCTAACCTCCCCCCACAGCCTTACCGTAAACTTCCCCTTACTTCTCCTAGTGACTAACCCTAACCTCCCCTCACAGCCTAACCCTAACCATCCCCTTACTTCTCCTAGTGATTAACCCTAACCTCCCCTCACAGCCTAAACCTAACCTTCCCCTTACTTCCCTAGTGACTAACCCTAACCTCCCCTCACATCCTAACCGTAACCTTCCCCTTACTTCCCCTAGTGACTAACCCTAACCTCCCATCACAGCCTTACCGTAACCTTCCCCTTACTTCTCCTAGTGACTAACCCTAACCTCCCCTCACAGCCTAAACCTAACCTTCCCCTTACTTCCCCTAGTGACTAACCCTAACTCCCCTCACAGCCTAACTGTAACCTTCCCCTTACTTCCCTAGTGACTAACCCTAACCTCCCCCCACAGCCTAAACCTAACCTTTACCTAACCCTAACCTCCCCCCACATCCTAACCGTAACCTTCCCATTTCTTCTCCTAGTGACTAACCCTAACCTCCCCCCACAGCCTTACCGTAACCTTCCCCTTACTTCTCCTAGTGACTAACCCTAACCTCCCCTCACAGCCTAACCATAACCTTCCCCTTACTTCTCCTAGTGACTAACCCTAACCTCCCCCATAGCCTAAACCTAACCTTCCCCTAACTTCCCTAGTGACTAACCCTAACCTCCCCCCACAGCCTAAACCTAACCTTCCCCTAGTGACTAACCCTAACCTCCCCCCACAGCCTAACCGTAACCTTCCCCTTACTTCCCCTAGTGACTAACCCTAACCTCCCATCACAGCCTTACCGTAACCTTCCCCTTACTTCTCCTAGTGACTAACCCTAACCTCCCCTCACAGCCTAACCCTAACCATCCCCTTACTTCTCCTAGTGACTAACCCTAACCTCCCCCTTAGCCTAAACCTAACCTTCCCCTAACTTCCCTAGTGACTAACCCTAACCTCCCCCCACAGCCTAAACCTAACCTTCCCCTAACTTCCCCTAGTGACTAACCCTAACCTCCCCCCACAGCCTAACCGTAACCTTCCCCTTACTTCCCCTAGTGACTAACCCTAACCTCCCATCACAGCCTTACCGTAACCTTCCCCTTACTTCTCCTAGTGACTAACCCTAACCTCCCCTCACAGCCTAACCCTAACCATCCCCTTACTTCTCCTTGTGACTAACCCTCCCCTCCCCCCACAGCCTAAACCTAACCTTCCCCTTACTTCCCCTAGTGACTAACCCTAACCTCCCCTCACAGCCTAACCCTAACCATCCCCTTACTTCTCCTTGTGACTAACCCTAACCTCCCCCCACAGCCTAAACCTAACCTTCCCCTTACTTCTCCTAGTGACTAACCTTAACCTTCCCTCATAGCCTAAACCTATCCTTCCCCTTACTTCTCCTAGTGACTAACCATAACCTCCCCTCACAGCCAAAACCTAACCTTCCCCTTACTTCCCCTAGTGACTAACCCTAACCTTCCCCATAGCCTAAACCTAACCTTCCCCTAACCCTAACCTCCCCTCACATCCTAACCGTAACCTTCCCCTTTCTTCTCCTAGTGACTAACCCTAACCTCCCCTCACAGCCTAAACCTAACCTTCCCCTTACTTCTCCTAGTGACTAACCCTAACCTCCCCCCACAGCCTAAACCTAACCTTCCCCTTACTTCTCCTAGTGACTAACCCTAACCTCCCCTTACAGCCTAAACCTAATCTTCCCCTAACTTCCCTAGTGACTAACCCTAACCTCCCCTCACAGCCTAACCGTAACCTTCCCCTTACTTCCCCTAGTGACCAACCCTAACCTCCCATCACAGCCTTACCGTAACCTTCCCCTTACTTCTCCTAGTGACTAACCCTAACCTCCCCTCACAGCCTAACCCTAACCATCCCCTTACTTCTCCTTGTGACTAACCCTAACCTCCCCCCACAGCCTAAACCTAACCTTCCCCTTACTTCTCCTAGTGACTAACCCTAACCTCCCCTCACAGCCTAAACCTAACCATCCCCTTACTTCTCCTAGTGACTAACCATAACCTTCCCTCACAGCCAAAACCTAACCTTCCCCTTACTTCCCCTAGTGACTAACCCTAACCTTCCCCCACAGCCAAAACCTAACCTTCCCCTTACTTCCCCTAGTGACTAACCCTAACTCCCCGCACAGCCTAACTGTAACCTTCCCCTTACTTCCCTAGTGACTAACCCTAACCTCCCCCCACAGCCTAAACCTAACCTTCCCCTAACCCTAACCTCCCCCCACATCCTAACCGTAACCTTCCCCTTTCTTCTCCTAGTGACTAACCCTAACCTCCCCTCACAGCCTAAACCTAACCTTCCCCTTACTTCTCCTAGTGACTAACCCTAACCTCCCCTCACAGCCTAAACCTAACCTTCCCCTTACTTCTCCTAGTGACTAACCCTAACCTCCCCTCACAGCCTAAACCTAATCTTCCCCTAACTTCCCTAGTGACTAACCCTAACCTCCCCTCACAGCCTAACCGTAACCTTCCCCTTACTTCCCCTAGTGACCAACCCTAACCTCCCATCACAGCCTTACCGTAACCTTCCCCTTACTTCTCCTAGTGACTAACCCTAACCTCCCCTCACAGCCTAACCCTAACCATCCCCTTACTTCTCCTTGTGACTAACCCTAACCTCCCCCCACAGCCTAAACCTAACCTTCCCCTTACTTCTCCTAGTGACTAACCCTAACCTCCCCTCACAGCCTAAACCTAATCTTCCCCTAACTACCCTAGTGACTAACCCTAACCTCCCCCCACAGCCTTACCGTAACCTTCCCCTTACTTCTCCTAGTGACTAACCCTAACCTCCCATCACAGCCTTACCGTAACCTTCCCCTTACTTCTCCTAGTGACTAACCCTAACCTCCCCTCACAGCCTAACCCTAACCATCCCCTTACTTCTCCTTGTGACTAACCCTAACCTCCCCCCACAGCCTAAACCTAAGCTTCCCCTTACTTCTCCTAGTGACTAACCCTAACCTCCCCTCACAGCCTAAACCTAACCGTCCCCTTACTTCTCCTAGTGACTAACCATAACCTTCCCTCACAGCCAAAACCTAACCTTCCCCTTACTTCCCCTAGTGACTAACCCTAACCTTTCCCACAGCCAAAACCTAACCTTCCCCTTACTTCCCCTAGTGACTAACCCTAACTCCCCTCACATCCTAACTGTAACCTTCCCCTTACTTCCCTAGTGACTAACCCTAACCTCCCCCCACAGCCTAAACCTAACCTTCCCCTAACCCTAACCTCCCCCCACATCCTAACCGTAACCTTCCCCTTTCTTCTCCTAGTGACTAACCCTAACCTCCCCCAACAGCCTTACCGTAACCTTCCCCTTACTTCTCCTAGTGACTAACCCTAACCTCCCCTCACAGCCTAACCGTAACCTTCCCCTAACGTCCCTAGTGACTAACCCTAACCTCCCCCCACAGCCTAAACCTAACCTTCCCCTAACTTCCCTTAGTGACTAACCCTAACCTCCCCCCACAGCCTAACCGTAACCTTCCCCTTACTTCCCCTAGTGACTAACCCTAACCTTCCATCAAAGCCTTACCGTAACCTTCCCCTTACTTCTCCTAGTGACTAACCCTAACCTCCCCTCACAGCCTAACCCTAACCATCCCCTTACTTCTCCTTGTGACTAACCCTAACCTCCCCCCACAGCCTAAACCTAACCTTCCCCTTACTTCTCCTAGTGACTAACCCTAACCTCCCCTCACAGCCTAAACCTAACCTTCACCTTACTTCTCCTAGTGACTAACCCTAACCTCCCCTCACAGCCTAACCCTAACCCTCCCCTTACTTCTCCTTGTGACTAACCCTAACCTCCCCCCACAGCCTAAACCTAACCTTCCCCTTACTTCTCCTAGTGACTAACCCTAACCTCCCCTCACAGCCTAAACCTAACCTTCCCCTTACTTCTCCTAGTGACTAACCCTAACCTCCCCTCACAGCCAAAACCTAACCTTCCCCTTACTTCTCCTAGTGACTAACCCTAACCTCCCCCCACAGCCAAAACCTAACCTTCCCCTTACTTCCCCTAGTGACTAACTCTAACCTCCCCTCACAGCCTAACTGTAACCTTCCCCTTACTTCCATAGTAACTAACCCTAACCTCCCCCCACAGCCTAAACCTAACCTTCCCCTAACTTCCCCTAGTGACTAACCCTAACCTACCCCAACAGCCTAACCGTAACCTTCCCCTTACTTCCCCTAGTGACTAACCCTAACCTCCCCCCACAGCCTTATCGTAACCTTCCCCTTACTTCTCCTAGTGACTAACCCAAACCTCCCCTCACAGCCTAATCCTAACCTTCCCCTTACTTCCCTAGTGACTAGCCCTAACCTCCCCCCACAGCCTAACCGTAACCTTCCCCTTACTACCCCTAGTGACTAACCCTAACCTCCCCCCACAGCCTTACCATAACCTTCCCCTTACTTCCCCAGTGATTAACCCTAACCTCCCCTCACAGCCTTACCCTAACCATCCACGTACTTCTCCTTGTGACTAACCCTAACCTCCCCCCACAGCCTAAACCTAACCTTCCCCTTACTTCTCCTAGTGACTAACCCTAACCTCCCCTCACTGCCTAAACCTAACCTTCCCCTACTTCCCCTAGTGACTAACCCTAACCTCCCCCCACAGCCTTACCGTAAACTTCCCCTTACTTCTCCTAGTGACTAACCCTAACCTCCCCTCACAGCCTAACCCTAACCATCCCCTTATTTCTTCTTGTGACTAACCCTCCCCTCCCCCCACAGCCTAAACCTAACCTTCCCCTTACTTCCCCTAGTGACTAACCCTAACCTCCCCTCACAGCCTAACCCTAACCATCCCCTTACTTCTCCTTGTGACTAACCCTAACCTCCCCCCACAGCCTAAACCTAACCTTCCCCTTACTTCTCCTAGTGACTAACCCTAACCTTCCCTCACAGCCTAAACCTAACCTTCCCCTTACTTCTCCTAGTGACTAACCATAACCTCCCCTCACAGCCAAAACCTAACCTACCCCTTACTTCCCCTAGTGACTAACCCTAACCTTCCCCATAGCCTAAACCTAACCGACCCCTAACCCTAACCTCCCCCCACATCCTAACCGTAACCTTCCCCTTTCTTCTCCAAGTGACTAACCCTAACCTCCCCCCACAGCCTTACCGTAACCTTCCCCTTACTTCTCCTAGTGACTAACCCTAACCTCCCCTCACAGCCTAAACCTAATCTTCCCCTTACTTCTCCTAGTGACTATCCCTAACCTCCCCTCACAGCCTAAACCTAACCTTCCCCTAACTTCCCTAGTGACTAACCCTAACCTCCCCTCACAGCCTAACCGTAACCTTCCCCTTACTTCCCCTAGTGACTAACCCTAACCTCCCATCACAGCCTTACCGTAACCTTCCCCTTACTTCTCCTAGTGACTAACCCTAACCTCCCCTCACAGCCTAAACCTAACCTTCCCCTTACTTCCCCTAGTGACTAACCCTAACTCCCCTCACAGCCTAACTGTAACCTTCCCCTTACTTCCCTAGTGACTAACCCTAACCTCCCCCCACAGCCTAAACCTAACCTTCCCCTAACCCTAACCTCCCCCCACAGCCTAACCGTAACCTTCCCCTTTCTTCTCCTAGTGACTAACCCTAACCCCCCCCCACAGCCTTACCGTAACCTTCCCCTTACTTCTCCTAGTGACTAACCCTAACCTCCCCTAACAGCCTAACCATAACCTTCCCCATACTTCTCCTAGTGACTAACCCTAACCTCCCCCATAGCCTAAACCTAACCTTCCCCTAACTTCCCTAGTGACTAACCCTAACCTCCCCCCACAGCCTAAACCTAACCTTCCCCTAACCTCCCCTAGTGACTAACCCTAACCTCCCCCCACAGCCTAACCGTAACCTTCCCCTTACTTCCCCTAGTGACTAACCATAACCTCCCATCACAGCCTTACCGTAACCTTCCCCTTACTTCTCCTAGTGACTAACCCTAACCTCCCCTCACAGCCTAACCCTAACCATCCCCTTACTTCTCCTTGTGACTAACCCTAACCTCCCCCCACAGCCTAAACCTAACCTTCCCCTTACTTCTCCTAGTGACTAACCCTAACCTTCCCTCACAGCCTAAACCTAACCTTCCCTTTATTTCTCCTAGTGACTAACCATAACCTCCCCTCACAGCCGAAACCTAACCTTCCCCTTACTTCCCCCTAGTGACTAACCCTAACCATCCCCATAGCCTAAACCTAACCTTCCCCTAACCCTAACCTCCCCCCACATCCTAACCGTAACCTTCCCCTTTCTTCTCCTAGTGACTAACCCTAACCTCCCCCCACAGCCTTACCGTAACCTTCCCCTTACTTCTCCTAGTGACTAACCCTAACCTCCCCTCACAGCCTAAACCTAACCTTCCCCTTACTTCTCCTAGTGACTAACCCTAACCTCCCCTCACAGCCTAAACCTAACCTTCCCCTAAATTCCCTAGTGACTAACCCTAACCTCCCCCTTAGCCTAAACCTAACCTTCCCCTAACTTCCCTAGTGACTAACCCTAACCTCCCCCCACAGCCTAAACATAACCTTCCCCTAACTTCCCCTAGTGACTAACCCTAACCTCCCCCCACAGCCTAACCGTAACCTTCCCCTTACTTCCCCTAGTGACTAACCCTAACCTCCCATCACAGCCTTACCGTAACCTTCCCCTTACTTCTCCTAGTGACTAACCCTAACCTCCCCTCACAGCCTAACCCTAACCATCCCCTTACTTCTCCTTGTGACTAACCGTAACCTCCCCCCACAGCCTAAACCTAACCTTCACCTTACTTCTCCTAGTGACTAACCCTAACCTCCCCTCACAGCCTAAACCTAACCTTCCCCTTACTTCTCCTAGAGACTAACTCTAACCTCCCCTCACAGCCTAACCCTAACCCTCCCCTTACTTCTCCTTGTGACTAACCCTAAACTCCCCCCACAGCCTAAACCTAACCTTCCCCTTACTTCTCCTAGTGACTAACCCTAACCTCCCCTCACAGCCTAAACCTAACCTTCCCCTTACTACTCATAGTGTCTAACCCTAACCTCCCCTCACAGCCAAAACCTAACCTTCCCCTTACTTCTCCTAGTGACTAACCCTAACATCCCCCCACGGCCAAAACCTAACCTTCCCCTTACTTCCCCTAGTGACTAACTCTAACCTCCCCCCACATCCTAACCGTAAACTTCCCCTTTCTTCTCCTAGTGACTAACCCTAACCTCCCCCCACAGCCTTACCGTAACCTTCCCCTTACTTCTCCTAGTGACTAACCCTAACCTCCCCTCACAGCCTAACCGTAACCTTCCCCTTACTTCTCCTAGTGACTAACCCTAACCTCCCCCTTAGCCTAAACCTAACCTTCCCCTAACTTCCCTAGTGACTAACCCTAACCTCCCCCCACAGCCTAAACATAACCTTCCCCTAACTTCCCCTAGTGACTAACCCTAACCTCCCCCCACAGCCTAACCGTAACCTTCCCCTTACTTCCCCTAGTGACTAACCCTAACCTCCCATCACAGCCTTACCGTAACCTTCCCCTTACTTCTCCTAGTGACTAACCCTAACCTCCCCTCACAGCCTAACCCTAACCATCCCCTTACTTCTCCTTGTGACTAACCGTAACCTCCCCCCACAGCCTAAACCTAACCTTCACCTTACTTCTCCTAGTGACTAACCCTAACCTCCCCTCACAGCCTAAACCTAACCTTCCCCTTACTTCTCCTAGAGACTAACTCTAACCTCCCCTCACAGCCTAACCCTAACCCTCCCCTTACTTCTCCTTGTGACTAACCCTAAACTCCCCCCACAGCCTAAACCTAACCTTCCCCTTACTTCTCCTAGTGACTAACCCTAACCTCCCCCCACAGCCAAAACCTAACCTTCCCCTAACTTCCCCTAGTGACTAACCCTAACCTCCCCCAACAGCCTAACCGTAACCTTCCCCTTACTTCCCATAGTGACTAACCCTAACCTCCCACCACAGCCTTATCGTAACCTTCCCTTACTTCTCCTAGTGACTAACCCAAACCTCCCCTCACAGCCTAAACCTAACCTTCCCCTTACTTCCCTAGTGACTAGCCCTAACCTCCCCCCACAGCCTAACCGTAACCTTCCCCTTACTACCCCTAGTGACTAACCCTAACCTCCCCCCACAGCCTTACCCTAACCATCCACGTACTTCTCCTAGTGACTAACCCTAACCTCCCCTCACAGCCTAACCCTAACCATCCCCTTACTTCTCCTTGTGACTAACCCTAACCTCCCCCCACAGCCTAAACCTAACCATCCCCTTACTTCTCCTAGTGACTAACCCTAACCTTCCCCATAGCCTAAACCTAACCTTCCCCTAACCCTAACCTCCCCCCACATCCTAACCGTAACCTTCCCCTTTCTTCTCCTAGTGACTAACCCTAACCTCCCCCCACAGCCTTACCGTAACCTTCCCCTTACTTCTCCTAGTGACTAACCCTAACCTCCCCTCACAGCCTAAACCTAACCTTCCCCTTTCTTCTCCTAGTGACTAACCCTAACCTCCCCTCACAGCCTAAACCTAACCTTCCCCTAACTTCCCTAGTGACTAACCCTAACCTCCCCTCACAGCCTAACCGTAACCTTCCCCTTACTTCCCCTAGTGACTAACCCTAACCTCCCATCACAGCCTTACCGTTACCTTCCCCTTACTTCTCCTAGTGACTAACCCTAACCTTCCCTCACAGCCAAAACCTAACCTTCCCCTTACTTCCACTAGTGACTAACCCTAACCTTCCCCCACAGCCTAAACCTAACTTTCCCCTAACCCTAACCTCCCCCCACATCCTAACCGTAACCTTCCCCTTTCTTCTCCTAGTGACGAACCCTAACCTCCCCCCACAGCCTTACCGTAACCTTCCCCTTACTTCCCTAGTGACTAACCCTAACCTCCCCCTACAGCCTAAACCTAACTTTCCCCTAACCCTAACCTCCCCCCACATCCTAACCGTAACCTTCCCCTTTCTTCTCCTAGTGACGAACCCTAACCTCCCCCCACAGCCTTACCGTAACCTTCCCCTTACTTCTCCTAGTGACTAACCCTAACCACCCCTCACAGCCTAACCGTAACCTTCCCCTTACTTCTCCTAGTGACTAACCCTAACCTCCCCCATAGCCTAAACCTAACCTTCCCCTAACGTCCCTAGTGACTAACCCTAACCTCCCCCCACAGCCTAACCGTAACCTTCCCCTTACTTCCCCTAGTGACTAACCCTAACCTCCCCCCACAGCCTTATCGTGACCTTCCCCTTACTTCTCCTAGTGACTAACCCAAACCTCCCCTCACAGCCTAAACCTAACCTTCCCCTTACTTCCCTAGTGACTAGCCCTAACCTCCCCCCACAGCCTAAACCTAACCTTCCCCTAACTTCCCGTAGTGACTAACCCTAACCTCCCCCCACAGCCTTACCGTAACCTTCCCCTTACTTCTCCTAGTGACTAACCCTAACCTCCCCTCACAGCCTAACCCTAACCATCCCCATACTTCTCCTTGTGACTAACCCTAACCTTCCCCCACAGCCTAAACCTAACCTTCCCCTTACTTCTCCTAGTGACTAACCCTAACCTCCCCTCACAGCCTAAACCTAACCTTCCCCTTACTTCCCCTAGTGACTAACCCTAACCTCCCCCCACAGCCTTACCGTAACCTTCCCCTTACTTCTCCTAGTGACTAACCCTAACCTCCGCTCACAGCCTAAACCTAACTTTCCCCTTACTTCTCCTAGTGACTAACCATAACCTCCCCTCACAGCCAAAACCTAACCTTCCTCTAACTTCCCCTAGTGACTAAGCCTAACCTTCCCCCACAGCCAAAACCTAACCTTCCCCTTACTTCCCCTAGTGACTAACCCTAACTCCCCTCACAGCCTAACTGTAACCTTCCCCTTACTTCCCTAGTGACTAACCCTAACCTCCCCCCACAGCCTAAACCTAACCTTCCCCTAACCCTAACCTCCCCCCACATCCTAACCGTAACCTTCCCCTTACTACTCCTAGTGACTAACCCTAACCTCCCCCCACAGCCTTACCATAACCTTCCCCTTACTTCTCCTAGTGACTAACCCTAACCTCCCCTCACAGCCTAAACCTAACCTTCCCCTTACTTCTCCTAGTGACTAACCCTAACCTCCCCTCACAGCCTAAACCTAACCTTCCCATAACTTCCCTAGTGACTAAACCTAACTTCCCCTCACAGCCTAACCGTAACCTTCCCCTTACTTCTCCTAGTGACTAACCCTAACCTCCCCCACAGCCTAAACCTAACCTTCCCCTAACTTCCCTAGTGACTAACCCTAACCTCCCCCACAGCCTAAACCTAACCTTCCCCTAGTGACTAACCCTAACCTCCCCCCACAGCCTAACCGTAACCTTCCTCTTACTTCCCCTAGTGACTAACCCTAACCTCCCCCCACAGCCTTACCGTAACCTTACCCTTACTTCTCCTAGTGACTAACCCTAACCTCCCCTCACAGCCTAAACCTAACCTTCCCCTTACTTCTCCTAGTGACTAACCCTAACCTCCCCTCACAGCCTAAACCTAACCTTCCCCTAACTTCCCTAGTGACTAACCCTAACCTCCACTCACAGCCTAACCATAACCTTCCCCTTACTTCCCCTAGTGACTAACCCTAACCTCCCATCACAGCCTTACCGTAACCTTCCCCTTACTTCTCCTAGTGACTAACCCTAACCTCCCCTCACAGCCTAAACCTAACCTTCCCCTTACTTCTCCTAGTGACTAACCATAACCTCCCCTCACAGCCAAAACCTAACCTTCCTCTTACTTCCCCTAGTGACTAACCCTAACCTTCCCCCACAGCCAAAACCTAACCTTCCCCTTACTTCCCCTAGTGACTAACCCTAACTCCCCTCACAGCCTAACTGTAACCTTCTCCTTACTTCCCTAGTGACTAACCCTAACCTCCCCCCACAGCCTAAACCTAACCTTCCCCTAACCCTAACCTCCCCCCACATCCTAACCGTAACCTTCCCCTTACTACTCCTAGTGACTAACCCTAACCTCCCCCCACAGCCTTACCGTAACCTTCCCCTTACTTCTCCTAGTGACTAACCCTAACCTCCCCTCACAGCCTAAACCTAACCTTTCCCTTACTTCTCCTAGTGACTAACCCTAACCTCCCCTCACAGCCTAAACCTAACCTTTCCCTAACTTCCCTAGTGACTAAACCTAACTTCCCCTCACAGCCTAACCGTAACCTTCCCCTTACTTCTCCTAGTGACTAACCCTAACCTCCCCCACAGCCTAAACCTAACCTTCCCCTAACTTCCCTAGTGACTAACCCTAACCTCCCCCCACAGCCTAAACCTAACCTTCCCCTAGTGACTAACCCTAACCTCCCCCCACAGCCTAACCGTAACCTTCCTCTTACTTCCCCTAGTGACTAACCCTAACCTCCCATCACAGCCTTACCGTAACCTTCCCCTTACTTCTCCTAGTGACTAACCCTAACCTCCCCTCACAGCCTAACCCTAGCCATCCCCTTACTTCTCCTTGTGACTAACCCTAACCTCCCCCCACAGCCTAAACCTAACCTTCCCCTTACTTCTCCTAGTGACTAACCCTAACCTTCCCTCACAGCCTAAACCTAACCTTCCCCTTACTTCTCCTAGTGACTAACCATAACCTCCCCTCACAGCCAAAACCTAACCTTCCCCTAACTTCCCCTAGTGACTAACCCTAACCTTCCCCATAGCCTAAACCTAACCTTCCCCTAACCCTAACCTCCCCCCACATCCTAACCGTAACCTTCCCCTTTCTTCTCCTAGTGACTAACCCTAACCTCCCCCCACAGCCTTACCGTAACCTTACCCTTACTTCTCCTAGTGACTAATCCTAACCTCCCCTCACAGCCTAAACCTAACCTTCCCCTTTCTTCTCCTAGTGACTAACCCTAACCTCCCCTCACAGCCTAAACCTAACCTTCCCCTAACTTCCCTAGTGACTAACCCTAACCTCCCCTCACAGCCTAACCATAACCTTCCCCTTACTTCCCCTAGTGACTAACCCTAACCTCCCATCACAGCCTTACCGTAACCTTCCCCTTACTTCTCCTAGTGACTAACCCTAACCTCCCCTCACAGCCTAACCCTAACCATCCCCTTACTTCTCCTTGTGACTAACCCTAACCTCCCCCCACAGCCTAAACCTAACCTTCCCCTTACTTCTCCTAGTGATTAACCCTAACCTCCCCTCACAGCCTAAACCTAACCTTCCCCTTACTTCTCCTAGTGACTAACCATAACCTTCCCTCACAGCCAAAACCTAACCTTCCCCTTACTTCCCCTAGTGACTAACCCTAACCTTCCCCCACAGCCAAAACCTAACCTTCCCCTTACTTCCCCTAGTGACTAACCCTAACCTCCCCCCACATCCTAACCGTAACCTTCCCCTTTCTTCTCCTAGTGACTAACCCTAACCTCCCCCCACAGCCTTACCGTAACCTTACCCTTACTTCTCCTAGTGACTAACCCTAACCTCCCCTCACAGCCTAAACCTAACCTTCCCCTTACTTCTCCTAGTGACTAACCCTAACCTCCCCTCACAGCCTAAACCTAACCTTCCCCTAACTTCCCTAGTGACTAGCCCTAACCTCCCCCCACAGCCTAAACCTAACCTTCCCTTAACTTCCCGTAGTGACTAACCCTAACCTCCCCCCACAGCCTTACCGTAACCTTCCCCGTACTTCTCCTAGTGACTAACCCTAACCTCCCCTCACAGCCTAACCCTAACCATCCCCTTACTTCTCCTTGTGACTAACCCTAACCTCCCCCCACATCCTAAACCTAACATTCCCCTTACTTCTCCTTGTGACTAACCCTAACCTCCCCTCACAGCCTAAACCTAACCTTCCCCTTACTTCCCCTAGTGACTAACCCTAACCTCCCCCCCACAGCCTTACCGTAACCTTCCCCTTACTTCTCCTAGTGACTAACCCTAACCTCCCCTCACAGCCTAAACCTAACCTTCCCCTTACTTCTCCTAGTGACTAACCATAACCTCCCCTCACAGCCAAAACCTAACCTTCCTCTTACTTCCCCTAGTGACTAACCCTAACCTTCCCCCACAGCCAAAACCTAACCTTCCCCTTACTTCCCCTAGTGACTAACCCTAACTCCCCTCACAGCCTAACTGTAACCTTCCCCTTACTTCCCAAGTGACTAACCCTAACCTCCCCCCACAGCCTAAACCTAACCTTCCCCTAACCCTAACCTCCCCCCACATCCTAACCGTAACCTTCCCCTTACTACTCCTAGTGACTAACCCTAACCTCCCCCCACAGCCTTACCATAACCTTCCCCTTACTTCTCCTAGTGACTAACCCTAACCTCCCCTCACAGCCTAAACCTAACCTTCCCCTTACTTCTCCTAGTGACTAACCCTAACCTCCCCTCACAGCCTAAACCTAACCTTCCCATAACTTCCCTAGTGACTAAACCTAACTTCCCCTCACAGCCTAACCGTAACCTTCCCCTTACTTCTCCTAGTGACTAACCCTAACCTCCCCCACAGCCTAAACCTAACCTTCCCCTAACTTCCCTAGTGACTAACCCTAACCTCCCCCCACAGCCTAAACCTAACCTTCCCCTAGTGACTAACCCTAACCTCCCCCCACAGCCTAACCGTAACCTTCCTCTTACTTCCCCTAGTGACTAACCCTAACCTCCCATCACAGCCTTACCGTAACCTTCCCCTTACTTCTCCTAGTGACTAACCCTAACCTCCCCTCACAGCCTAACCCTAACCATCCCCTTTCTTCTCCTTGTGACTAACCCTAACCTCCCCCCACAGCCTAAACCTAACCTTCCCCTTACTTCTCCTAGTGACTAACCCTAACCTTCCCTCACAGCCTAAACCTAACCTTCCCCTTACTTCTCCTAGTGACTAACCATAACCTCCCCTCACAGCCAAAACCTAACATTCCCCTTACTTCCCCTAGTGACTAACCCTAACCTTCCCCATAGCCTAAAACTAACCTTCCCCTAACCCTAAGCTCCCCCCACATCCTAACCGTAACCTTCCCCTTTCTTCTCCTAGTGACTAACCCTAACCTCCCCCCACAGCCTTACCGTAACCTTACCCTTACTTCTCCTAGTGACTAACCCTAACCTCCCCTCACAGCCTAAACCTAACCTTCCCCTTACTTTTCCTAGTGACTAACCCTAACCTCCCCTCACAGCCTAAACCTAACCTTCCCCTAACTTCCCTAGTGACTAACCCTAACCTTCCCCCACAGTCAAAACCTAACCTTCCCCTTACTTCCCCTAGTGACTAACCCTAACTCCCCTCACAGCCTAACTGTAACCTTCCCCTTACTTCCCTAGTGACTAACCCTAACCTCCCCCCACAGCCTAAACCTAACCTTCCCCTAACCCTAACCTCCCCCCACATCCTAACCGTAACCTTCCCCTTACTACTCCTAGTGACTAACCCTAACCTCCCCCCACAGACTTACCGTAACCTTCCCCTTACTTCTCCTAGTGACTAACCCTAACCTCCCCTCACAGCCTAAACCTAACCTTTCCCTTACTTCTCCTAGTGACTAACCCTAACCTCCCCTCACAGCCTAAACCTAACCTTCCCCTAACTTCCCTAGTGACTAAACCTAACTTCCCCTCACAGCCTAACCGTAACCTTCCCCTTACTTCTCCTAGTGACTAACCCTAACCTCCCCCACAGCCTAAACCTAACCTTCCCCTAACTTCCCTAGTGACTAACCCTAACCTCCCCCCACAGCCTAAACCTAACCTTCCCCTAGTGACTAACCCTAACCTCCCCCCACAGCCTAACCGTAACCTTCCTCTTACTTCCCCTAGTGACTAACCCTAACCTCCCATCACAGCCTTACCGTAACCTTCCCCTTACTTCTCCTAGTGACTAACCCTAACCTCCCCTCACAGCCTAACCCTAACCATCCCCTTACTTCTCCTTGTGACTAACCCTAACCTCCCCCTACAGCCTAAACCTAACCTTCCCCTTACTTCTCCTAGTGACTAACCCTAACCTTCCCTCACAGCCTAAACCTAACCTTCCCCTTACTTCTCCTAGTGGCTAACCATAACCTCCCCTCACAGCCAAAACCTAACCTTCCCCTTACTTCCCCTAGTGACTAACCCTAACCTTCCCCATAGCCTAAACCTAACCTTCCCCTAACCCTAACCTCCCCCCACATCCTAACCGTAACCTTCCCCTTTCTTCTCCTAGTGACTAACCCTAACCTCCCCCCACAGCCTTACCGTAACCTTACCCTTACTTCTCCTAGTGACTAACCCTAACCTCCCCTCACAGCCTAAACCTAACCTTCCCCTTACTTCTCCTAGTGACTAACCCTAACCTCCCCTCACAGCCTAAACCTAACCTTCCCCTAACTTCCCTAGTGACTAACCCTAACCTCCCCTCACAGCCTAACCATAACCTTCCCCTTACTTCCCCTAGTGACTAACCCTAACCTCCCATCACAGCCTTACCGTAACCTTCCCCTTACTTCTCCTAGTGACTAACCCTAACCTCCCCTCACAGCCTAACCCTAACCATCCCCTTACTTCTCCTAGTGACTAACCCTAACCTCCCCCCACAGCCTAAACCTAACCTTCCCCTTACTTCTCCTAGTGACTAACCCTAACCTCCCCTCACAGCCTAAACCTAACCTTCCCCTTACTTCTCCTAGTGACTAACCATAACCTTCCCTCACAGCCAAAACCTAACCTTCCCCTTACTTCCCCTAGTGACTAACCCTAACTCCCCTCACAGCCTAACTGTAACCTTCCCCTTACTTCCCTAGTGACTAACCCTAACCTCCCCCCACAGCCTAAACCTAACCTTCCCCTAACCCTAACCTCCCCCCACATCCTAACCGTAACCTTCCCCTTTCTTCTCCTAGTGACTAACCCTAACCTCCCCCATAGCCTAAACCTAACCTTCCCCTAACTTCCCTAGTGACTAACCCTAACCTCCCCCCACAGCCTAAACCTAACTTCCCCTAACTTCCCCTAGTGACTAACCCTAACCTCCCCCCACAGCCTAACCGTAACCTTCCCCTTACTTCCCCTAGTGACTAACCCTAACCTCCCATCACAGCCTTACCGTAACCTTCCCCTTACTTCTCCTAGTGACTAACCCTAACCTCCCCTCACAGCCTAACCCTAACCATCCCCTTACTTCTCCTTGTGACTAACCCTAACCTCCCCTCACAGCCTAACCGTAACCTTCCCCTTACTTCTCCTAGTGACTAACCCTAACCTCCCCCATAGCCTAAACCTAACCTTCCCCTAACTTCCCTAGTGACTAACCCTAACCTCCCCCCACAGCCTAAACCTAACCTTCCCCTAACTTCCCCTAGTGACTAACCCTAACCTCCCCCCACAGCCTATCCGTAACCTTCCCCTTACTTCCCCTAGTGACTAACCCTAACCTCCCATCACAGCCTTACCGTAACCTTCCCCTTACTTCTCCTAGTGACTAACCCTAACCTTCCCTCACAGCCTAAACCTAACCTTCCCCTTACTTCTCCTAGTGACTAACCATAACCTCCCCTCACAGCCAAAACTTAACCTTCCCCTTACTTCCCCTAGTGACTAACCCTAACCTTCCCCATAGCCTAAACCTAAAATTCCCCTAACCCTAACCTCCCCCCACATCCTAACCGTAACCTTCCCCTTTCTTCTCCTAGTGACTAACCCTAACCTCCCCCCACAGCCTTACCGTAACCTTACCCTTACTTCTCCTAGTGACTAACCCTAACCTCCCCTCACAGCCTAAACCTAACCTTCCCCTAACTTCCCTAGTGACTAACCCTAACCTCCCCTCACAGCCTAACCATAACCTTCCCCTTACTTCCCCTAGTGACTAACCCTAACCTCCCATCACAGCCTTACCGTAACCTTCCCCTTACTTCTCCTAGTGACTAACCCTAACCTCCCCTCACAGCCTAACCCTAACCATCCCCTTACTTCTCCTTGTGACTAACCCTAACCTCCCCCCACAGCCTAAACCTAACCTTCCCCTTACTTCTCCTAGTGACTGACCCTAACCTCCCCTCACAGCCTAAACCTAACCTTCCCCTTACTTCTCCTAGTGACTAACCATAACCTTCCCTCACAGCCAAAACCTAACCTTCCCCTTACTTCCCCTAGTGACTAACCCTAACCTTCCCTCACAGCCAAAACCTAACCTTCCCCTTACTTCCCCTAGTGACTAACCCTAACTCCCCTCACAGCCTAACTGTAACCTTCCCCTTACTTCCCTAGTGAATAACCCTAACCTCCCCCCACAGCCTAAACCTAACCTTCCCCTAACCCTAACCTCCCCCCACATCCTAACCGTAACCTTCCCCTTTCTTCTCCTAGTGACTAACCCTAACCTCCCCCCACAGCCTTACCGTAACCTTCCCCTTACTTCTCCTAGTGACTAACCCTAACCTCCCCTCACAGCCTAACCGTAACCTTCCCCTTACTTCTCCTAGTGACTAACCCTAACCTCCCCCATAGCCTAAACCTAACCTTCCCCTAACTTCCCTAGTGACTAACCCTAACCTCCCCCCACAGCCTAAACCTAACCTTCCCCTAACTTCCCCTAGTGACTAACCCTAACCTCCCCCCACAGCCTAACCGTAACCTTCCCCTTACTTCCCCTAGTGACTAACCCTAACCTCCCATCACAGCCTTACCGTAACCTTCCCCTTACTTCTCCTAGTGACTAACCCTAACCTCCCCCCACAGCCTTACCGTAACCTTCCCCTTACTTCTCCTAGTTACTAACCCTAACCTCCCCTCACAGCCTAAACCTAACTTTCCCCTTACTTCTCCTAGTGACTAACCCTAACCTCCCCTCACAGCCTAACCCTAACCCTCCCCTTACTTCTCCTTGTGACTAACCCTAACCTCCCCCCACAGCCTTATCGTAACCTTCCCCTTACTTCTCCTAGTGACTAACCCAAACCTCCCCTCACAGCCTAAACCTAACCTTCCCCTTACTTCCCTAGTGACTAGCCCTAACCTCCCCCCACAGCCTAAACCTAACCTTCCCCTAACTTCCCCTAGTGACTAACCATAACCTCCCCCCACAGCCTAACCGTAACCTTCCCCTTACTACCCCTAGTGACTAACCCTAACCTCCCCCCACAGCCTTACCGTAACCTTCCCCTTACTTCTCCTAGTGACTAACCCTAACCTCCCCTCACAGCCTAACCCTAACCATCCCCTTACTTCTCCTTGTGACTAACCCTAACCTCCCCCCACAGCCTAAACCTATCCTTCCCCTTACTTCTCCTAGTGACTAACCCTAACCTCCCTTCACAGCCTAAACCTAACCTTCCCCTTACTTCTCCTTGTGACTAACCCTCCCCTCCCCCCACAGCCTAAACCTATCCTTCCCCTTACTTCTCCTAGTGACTAACCCTAACCTCCCCTCACAGCCTAACCCTAACCATCCCCTTACTTCTCCTTGTGACTAACCCTCCCCTCCCCCCACAGCCTAAACCTAACCTTCCCCTTACTTCCCCTAGTGACTAACCCTAACCTCCCCCACAGCCTAACCGTAACCTTCTCCTTACTTCTCCTAGTGACTAACCCTAACCTCCCCCCATAGCCTAAACCTAACCTTCCCCTTACTTCTCCTAGTGACTAACCCTATCCTCCCCTCACAGCCTAAACCTAACCTTCCCTTTACTTCTCCTAGCGACTAACCATAACCTCCCCTCACAGCCTAAACCTAACCTTCCCCTAACTTCCCTAGTGACTAACCCTAACCTCCCCTCACAGCCTAACCGTAACCTTCCCCTTACTTCTCCTAGTGACTAACCCTAACCTCCCCCCACAGCCTTACCGTAACCTTCCCCTTACTTCTCCTAGTGACTAACCCTAACCTCCCCTCACAGCCTAAACCTAACCTTCCCCTTACTTCTCCTAGTGACTAACCCTATCCTCCCCTCACAGCCTAAACCTAACCTTCCCCTAACTTCCCTAGTGACTAACCCTA
This sequence comes from Pseudophryne corroboree, assembly GCF_028390025.1. Taxonomy (NCBI): domain Eukaryota; kingdom Metazoa; phylum Chordata; class Amphibia; order Anura; family Myobatrachidae; genus Pseudophryne; species Pseudophryne corroboree. The sequence goes on from NW_026968323.1 coordinate 68,401, forward strand.
ACCTCCCCTTACAGCCTAACCGTAACCTTCCCCTTACTACTCCTAGTGACTAACCCTAACCTCCCCCATAGCCTAAACCTAACCTTCCCCTAACTTCCCTAGTGACTAACCCTAACCTCCCCCCACAGCATAAACCTAACCTTCCCCTAACTTCCCCTAGTGACTAACCCTAACCTCCCCCCACAGCCTAACCGTAAACTTCCACTTACTTCCCCTAGTGACTAACCCTAACCTCCCATCACAGCCTTACCGTAACCTTCCCCTTACTTCTCCTAGTGACTAACCCTAACCTCCCCTCACAGTCTAACCCTAACCATCCCCTTACTTCTCCTTGTGACTAACCCTAACCTCCCCCCACAGCCTAAAACTAACCTTCACCTTACTTCTCCTAGTGACTAACCCTAACCTCCCCTCACAGCCTAAACTTAACCTTCCCCTTACTTCTCCTAGTGACTAACCCGAACCTCCCCTCACAGCCTAAACCTAACCTTCCCCTTACTTCCCCTAGTGACTAACCCTAACCTCCACCCACAGCCTTACCGTAACCTTCCCCTTACTTCTCCTAGCGACTAACCCTAACCTCCCCTCACAGCCTAACCCTAACCACCCCCTTACTTTTCCTTGTGACTAACCCTACCCTCCCCCCACATCCTAACCGTAACCTTCCCCTTTCTTCTCCTAGTGACTAACCCTAACCACCCCCCACAGCCTTACCGTAACCTTCCCCTTACTTCTCCTAGTGACTAACCCTAACCTCCCCTCACAGCCTAACCGTAACCTTCCCCTTACTTCTCCTAGTGACTAACCCTAACCTCCCCCATAGCCTAAACCTAACCTTCCCCTAACGTCCCTAGTGACTAACCCTAACCTCCCCCCACAGCCTAAACCTAACCTTCCCATAACTTCCCTAGTGACTAACCCTAACCTCCCCCCACAGCCTAACCGTAACATTCCCCTTACTTCCCCTAGTGACTAACCCTAAACTCCCCCCACAGCCTTATCGTAACCTTCCCCTTACTTCTCCGAGTGACTAACCCAAACCTCCCCTCACAGCCTAAACCTAACCTTCCCCTTACTTCCCTAGTGACTAGCCCTAACCTCCCCCAACAGCCTAAACCTAACCTTCCCCTAACTTCCCCTAGTGACTAACCCTAACCTCCCCCCACAGCCTAACCGTAACCTTCCCCTTACTACCCCTAGTGACTAACCCTAACCTCCCCCCACAGCCTTACCGTAACCTTCCCCTTACTTCTCCTAGTGACTAACCCTAACCTCCCCTCACAGCCTAACCCTAACCATCCCCTTACTTCTCTTTGTGACTAACCCTAACCTCCCCCCACAGCCTAAACCTAACCTTCCCCTTACTTCTCCTAGTGACTAACCCTAACCTCCCCTCACAGCCTAAACCTAACCTTCCCCTTACTTCCCCTAGTGACTAACCCTAACCTCCCCCCACAGCCTTACCGTAACCTTCCCCTTACTTCTCCTTGTGACTAACCCTAACCTCCCCCCACAGCCTAAACCTAACCTTCCACTTACTTCTCCTAGTGACTAACCCTAACCTCCCCTCACAGCCTAAACCTAACCTTCCCCTTACTTCTCCTAGTGACTAACCATAACCTCCCCTCACAGCCAAAACCTAACCTTCCTCTTACTTCCCCTAGTGACTAACCCTAACCTTCCCCCACAGCCAAAACCTAACCTTCCCCTAACTTCCCCTAGTGACTAATCCTTCTCCCCTCACAGCCTAACTGTAACCTTCCCCTTACTTCCCTAGTGACTAACCCTAACCTCCCCCCACAGCCTAAACCTAACCTTCCCCTAACCCTAACCTCCCCCCACATCCTAACCATAACCTTCCCCCTACTACTCCTAGTGACTAACCCTAACCTCCCCCCACAGCCTTACCGTAACCTTCCCCTTACTTCTCCTAGTGACTAACCCTAACCTCCCCTCACAGCCTAAACCTAACCTTCCCCTTACTTCTCCTAGTGACTAACCCTAACCTCCCCTCACAGCCTAAACCTAACCTTCCCCTAACTTCCCTAGTGACTAAACCTAACCTCCCCTCACAGCCTAACCGTAACCTTCCCCTTACTTCTCCTAGTGACTAACCCTAACCTCCCCCATAGCCTAAACCTAACCTTCCCCTAACTTCCCTAGTGACTAACCCTAACCTCCCCCCACAGCCTAAACCTAACCTTCCCCTAGTGACTAACCCTAACCTCCCCCCACAGCCTAACCGTAACCTTCCTCTTACTTTCCCTAGTGACAAACCCTAACCTCCCATCACAGCCTTACCGTAACCTTCCCCTTACTTCTCCTAGTGACTAACCCTAACCTCCCCTCACAGCCTAACCCTAACCATCCCCTTACTTCTCCTTGTGACTAACGATAACCTCCCCCCACAGCCTAAACCTAACCTTCCCCTTACTTCTCCTAGTGACTAACCATAACCTTCCCTCACAGCCTAAACCTAACCTTCCCCTTACTTCTCCTAGTGACTAACCATAACCTCCCCTCACAGCCAAAACCTAACCTTCCCCTTACTTCCCCTAGTGACTAACCTTAACCTTCCCCATAGCCTAAACCTAACCTTCCCCTAACCCTAACCTCCCCCCACATCCTAACCGTAACCTTCCCCTTTCTTCTCCTAGTGACTAACCCTAACCTCCCCCCACAGCCTTACCGTAACCTTCCCCTTACTTCTCCTAGTGACTAACCCTAACCTCCCCGCACAGCCTAAACCTAACCTTCCCCTTACTTCTCCTAGTGACTAACCCTAACCTCCCCTCACAGCCTAAACCTAACCTTCCCCTAACTTCCCTAGTGACTAACCCTAACCTCCCCTCACAGCCTAACCGTAACCTTCCCCTTACTTCCCCTAGTGACTAACCCTAACCTCCCATCACAGCCTTACCGTAACCTTCCCCTTACTTCTCCTAGTGACTAACCCTAACCTCCCCTCACAGCCTAACCCTAACCACCCCCTTACTTCTCCTAGTGACTAACCATAACCTTCCCTCACAGCCAAAACCTAACCTTCCCCTTACTTCCCCTAGTGACTAACCCTAACTCCCCTCACAGCCTAACTGTAACCTTCCCCTTACTTCCCTAGTGACTAACCCTAACCTCCCCCCACAGCCTAAACCTAACCTTCCCCTAACCCTAACCTCCCCCCACATCCTAACCGTAACCTTCCCCTTTCTTCTCCTAGTGACTAACCCTAACCTCCCCCCACAGCCTTACCGTAAACTTCCCCTTACTTCTCCTAGTGACTAACCCTAACCTCCCCTCACAGCCTAACCGTAAACTTCCCCTTACTTCTCCTAGTGACTAACCCTAACCTCCCCCATAGCCTAAACCTAACCTTCCCCTAACTTCCCTAGTGACTAACCCTAACCTCCCCCAACAGCCTAAACCTAACCTTCCCCTAACTTCCCCTAGTGACTAACCCTAACCTCCCCCCACAGCCTAAACCTAACCTTCCCCTAACTTCCCCTAGTGACTAACCCTAACCCCCCCACAGCCTAACCGTAACCTTCCCCTTACTTCCCCTAGTGACTAACCCTAACCTCCCATCACAGCCTTACCGTAACCTTCCCCTTACTTCTCCTAGTGACTAACCCTAACCTCCCCTCACAGCCTAACCCTAACCATCCCCTTACTTCTCCTTGTGACTAACCCTAACCTCCCCCCACAGCCTAAACCTAACCTTCCCCTTACTTCTCCTAGTGACTAACCCTAACCTCCCCTCACAGCCTAAACCTAACCTTCCCCTTACTTCTCCTAGTAACTAACACTAACCTCCCCTCACAGCCTAACCCTAACCCTCCCCTTACTTCTCCTTGTGACTAACCCTAACCTCCCCCCACAGCCTTATCGTAACCTTCCCCTTACTTCTCCTAGTGACTAACCCAAACCTCCCCTCACAGCCTAAACCTAACCTTCCCCTTACTTCCCTAGTGACTAGCTCTAACCTCCCCCCACAGCCTAAACCTGACCTTCCCCTAACTTCCCCTAGTGACTAACCCTAACCTCCCCCCACAGCCTAACCGTAACCTTCCCCTTACTACCGCTAGTGACTAACCCTAACCTCCCCCCACAGCCTTACCGTAACCTTCCCCTTACTTCTCCTAGTGACTAACCATAACCTCCCCTCACAGCATAAACCTAACCATCCCCTTACTTCTCCTTGTGACTAACAATAACCTCCCCCCACAGCCTAAACCTAACCTTCCCCTTACTTCTCCTAGTAACTAACCCTAACCTCCCCTCACAGCCTAAACCTAACCTTCCCCTTACTTCCCCTAGTGACTAACCCTAACCTCCCCCCACAGCCTTACCGTAACCTTCCCCTTACTTCTCCTAGTGACTAACCCTAACCTCCCCTCACAGCCTAACCCTAACCATCCCCTTACTTCTCCTTGTGACTAACCCTCCCCTCCCCCCACAGCCTAAACCTAACCTTCCCCTTACTTCCCCTAGTGACTAACCCTAACCTCCCCCCACAGCCTAACCGTAACCTTCTCCTTACTTCTCCTAGTGACTAACCCTAACCTCCCCCCATAGCCTAAACCTAACCTTCCCCTTACTTCTCCTAGTGACTAACCCTAACCTCCCCTCACAGCCTAAACCTAACCTTCCCCTTACTTCTCCTAGTGACTAACCCTAACCTCCCCTCACAGCCTAAACCTAACCTTCCCCTTACTTCTCCTAGTGACTAACCGTAACCTCCCCTCACAGCCTAACCCTAACCCTCCCCTTACTTCTCCTTGTGACTAACCCTAACCTCCCCCCACAGCCTTATCGTAACCTTCCCCTTACTTCTCCTAGTGACTAACCCTAACCTCCCCTCACAGCCTAAACCTAACCTTCCCCTTACTTCCCTAGTGACTAGCCCTAACCTCCCCCCACAGCCTAAACCTAACCTTCCCCTAACTTCCCCTAGTGACTGACCCTAACCTCCCCCCACAGCCTAACCGTAACCTTCCCCATACTACCCCTAGTGACTAACCCTAACCTCCCCCCACAGCCTTACCGTAACCTTCCCCTTACTTCTCCTAGTGACTAACCCTAACCTCCCCTCACAGCCTAACCCTAACCATCCCCTTACTTCTCCTTGTGACTAAGCCTAACCTCCCCCCACAGCCTAAACCAATCCTTCCCCTTACTTCTCCTAGTGACTAACCCTAACCTCCCTTCACAGCCTAAACCTAACCTTCCCCTTACTTCCCCTAGTGACTAACCCTAACCTCCGCCCACAGCCTTACCGTAACCTTCCCCTTACTTCTCCTAGTGACTAACCCTAACCTCCCCTCACAGCCTAACCCTAACTATCCCCTTACTTCTCCTTGTGACTAACCCTCCCCTCCCCCCACAGCCTAAACCTAACCTTCCCCTTACTTCCCCTAGTGACTAACCCTAACCTCCCCCCACAGCCTAACCGTAACCTTCTCCTTACTTCTCCTAGTGACTAACCCTAACCTCCCCCCATAGCCTAAACCTAACCTTCCCCTTACTTCTCCTAGTGACTAACCCTAACCTCCCCTCACAGCCTAAACCTAACCTTCCCCTTACTTCTCCTAGTGACTAACCATAACCTCCCCTCACAGCCTAAACCTAACCTTCCCCTAACTTCCCTGGTGACTAACCCTAACCTCCCCTCACAGCCTAACCGTAACCTTCCCCTTACTTCTGCTAGTGACTAACCCTAACCTCCCCCCAAAGCCTTACCGTAACCTTCCCCTTACTTCTCCTAGTGACTAACCCTAACCTCCCCTCACAGCCTAACCCTAACTATCCCCTTACTTCTCCTTGTGACTAACCCTCCCCTCCCCCCACAGCCTAAACCTAACCTTCCCCTTACTTCCCCTAGTGACTAACCCTAACCTCCCCCCACAGCCTAACCGTAACCTTCTCCTTACTTCTCCTAGTGACTAACCCTAACCTCCCCCCATAGCCTAAACCTAACCTTCCCCTTACTTCTCCTAGTGACTAACCCTAACCTCCCCTCACAGCCTAAACCTAACCTTCCCCTTACTTCCCTAGTGACTAACCCTAACCTCCCCCCACAGCCTAAACCTAACCTTCCCCTAACCCTAACCTCCCCCCACATCCTAACCATAACCTTCCCCCTACTACTCCTAGTGACTAACCCTAACCTCCCCCCACAGCCTTACCGTAACCTTCCCCTTACTTCTCCTAGTTACTAACCCTAACCTCCCCTCACAGCCTAAACCTAACCTTCCCCTTACTTCTCCTAGTGACTAACCCTAACCTCCCCTCACAGCCTAAACCTAACCTTCCCCTAACTTCCCTAGTGACTAAACCTAACCTCCCCTCACAGCCTAACCGTAACCTTCCCCTTACTTCTCCTAGTGACTAACCCTAACCTCCCCCATAGCCTAAACCTAACCTTCCCCTAACTTCCCTAGTGACTAACCCTAACCTCCCCCCACAGCCTAAACCTAACCTTCCCCTAGTGACTAACCCTAACCTCCCCCCACAGCCTAACCGTAACCTTCCTCTTACTTTCCCTAGTGACAAACCCTAACCTCCCATCACAGCCTTACCGTAACCTTCCCCTTACTTCTCCTAGTGACTAACCCTAACCTCCCCTCACAGCCTAACCCTAACCATCCCCTTACTTCTCCTTGTGACTAACGATAACCTCCCCCCACAGCCTAAACCTAACCTTCCCCTTACTTCTCCTAGTGACTAACCATAACCTTCCCTCACAGCCTAAACCTAACCTTCCCCTTACTTCTCCTAGTGACTAACCATAACCTCCCCTCACAGCCAAAACCTAACCTTCCCCTTACTTCCCCTAGTGACTAACCTTAACCTTCCCCATAGCCTAAACCTAACCTTCCCCTAACCCTAACCTCCCCCCACATCCTAACCGTAACCTTCCCCTTTCTTCTCCTAGTGACTAACCCTAACCTCCCCCCACAGCCTTACCGTAACCTTCCCCTTACTTCTCCTAGTGACTAACCCTAACCTCCCCGCACAGCCTAAACCTAACCTTCCCCTTACTTCTCCTAGTGACTAACCCTAACCTCCCCTCACAGCCTAAACCTAACCTTCCCCTAACTTCCCTAGTGACTAACCCTAACCTCCCCTCACAGCCTAACCGTAACCTTCCCCTTACTTCCCCTAGTGACTAACCCTAACCTCCCATCACAGCCTTACCGTAACCTTCCCCTTACTTCTCCTAGTGACTAACCCTAACCTCCCCTCACAGCCTAACCCTAACCACCCCCTTACTTCTCCTAGTGACTAACCATAACCTTCCCTCACAGCCAAAACCTAACCTTCCCCTTACTTCCCCTAGTGACTAACCCTAACTCCCCTCACAGCCTAACTGTAACCTTCCCCTTACTTCCCTAGTGACTAACCCTAACCTCCCCCCACAGCCTAAACCTAACCTTCCCCTAACCCTAACCTCCCCCCACATCCTAACCGTAACCTTCCCCTTTCTTCTCCTAGTGACTAACCCTAACCTCCCCCCACAGCCTTACCGTAAACTTCCCCTTACTTCTCCTAGTGACTAACCCTAACCTCCCCTCACAGCCTAACCGTAAACTTCCCCTTACTTCTCCTAGTGACTAACCCTAACCTCCCCCATAGCCTAAACCTAACCTTCCCCTAACTTCCCTAGTGACTAACCCTAACCTCCCCCAACAGCCTAAACCTAACCTTCCCCTAACTTCCCCTAGTGACTAACCCTAACCTCCCCCCACAGCCTAAACCTAACCTTCCCCTAACTTCCCCTAGTGACTAACCCTAACCCCCCCACAGCCTAACCGTAACCTTCCCCTTACTTCCCCTAGTGACTAACCCTAACCTCCCATCACAGCCTTACCGTAACCTTCCCCTTACTTCTCCTAGTGACTAACCCTAACCTCCCCTCACAGCCTAACCCTAACCATCCCCTTACTTCTCCTTGTGACTAACCCTAACCTCCCCCCACAGCCTAAACCTAACCTTCCCCTTACTTCTCCTAGTGACTGAAAGGATTTGCCCTTATACCTTAACCCTCGATGTGATGGCCTCTTAGACGTCTGGAGTGTAAACTCTTAGCCACAAGGTACATGCACAACACAAGCAGTAAGAATTCACACTGTTTATTTAATAAATTACAGAGTACTATATAGAAAAGAAACATGGGTGTATACAATATGTGCAAGCATATGATTGGATAAATAGAAGTAGCATACGACATTACATGCAGGATATTTTAGTAACACACAGAAGTAACAGTTTTGATCTGGTATGTAATTGTCCTTGAAGATAAGACACACACAAGCCTTATATTATATGAACAGACAAAGGCATCTTGTAGAGAGTGCGTACGTGTCTATTCAAACACATAACAATTCATATAGCATGTTTAACCCTTCATTAGGGAGGTAGAAATATTCACTTTTACACTATACTTATTATAAGGAAATTGATCATATAAAAAGTAATATTTACAAAGCACAGAAGAGGTAACCCTTCAATCCCCTCTTAGAATCATGATTATTATATGACATGATTCTTGAGTGAGGCTCCTTTCTTGTTCCTCCAGTTCTTGAGATATTGGACATAATAAGTTTCTTTCCACAGGGAATTACACAATAAACTATAATGCCTACAAGAATTAAAGTTACAAGTATGAATATGCTTATTTGCACAATACCCTGGTGGGAAGGTTTTTTAAATTTCTCCCTGTGGTGGTGTTAGATGTATAACAGGTATAGTTTCCAGGATATACTGTCATTTGTTTTGGTGTCATTAAAAAGGCTGAAAAAAAAACAATTTTCCTGTTCTAGGGGTATATTAAGGGGCACTGTACCTAGGTGGGGCCTAGATTTGCCACAGACATAACAGTTGCTTTTATTGTGTTTGTTAGCACTATACTTCATCCATTCCAACCAAAATTAATAGACAATCTTTGAAGTAAGTTCAGATGTTGACCATATCTGTTTCTGGCAGCTGATGGGCGATATCCCCAATCTGTTCCTGTATTCCACCCAACAGCTTCCCAGGAATTACAATTAGATCCATAATATCTAATGTCATAGTACCATTCGTCAGTAACACAAATATATACTGTCTCAGACATTCCTGATTTCCTTTTCTGCTGTATGAAATGTTTGTTGTCAGCAAGTTTAGGGAACATAAAATAGTCAAGGATGTATGTGGCTACGTGTGTATTGGAGGAATTGTACCACAAGGTGGGGACCCCATCTGTTTGTGTGATGTCGACTTCACATAGTGTGAGGTGAATGAGGGCCAGTAGGGCTATCGAGATAGTCCCCAGGATAGAGATAGGGGACAGGTTCCTCATCTTCTTCTGTTCTTCTTTCTTCGCTAGGTGGGAGGTCAGGGCTGTCTGCCCCGGTTCGTACCTCACTGGAATCACTTGCTTCCCTCTCTAGGTCTGGTCTAGGAACCTTTTTTTACTCGGGATGCATGGATCCAGGTAGGACTTTCCTCTGTCAGGACTGCTGTCCGGGTAACTGCTACGACCTCTGTCTCTGGACCATAGGTGAAGTCTCCTGGGCTCTTGTTCCTGGGGAGCACCTTCACCACGACTCTGTCTCCGACTTTAAAGGGGTGTGTAGATTCCTGTGGATTCAAAGGGTTTTTACAAACAACCTCATGTTCAATTTCATTCAGTTTTGTTATCAGGGACCTGACATACTCTTTTCTGATGAGTTCTAGATCTCCTTCCTGTATTACTAGTGGTTTCTTAGCCCAGGGTGTAGGAAAAGGGTCTGCCCATTAGTATTTCAAATGGGGAGTAACCTAGAGTTTTCTGTGGGGTATTCAAGATGCTGGTGTTTAGCTTTATTAGGGTTGTTCCTGAGGCAAGTGATGCATCTGCTATCATACTGGTCCACAAGTGATTTGGCATTAGTAACATAAAAATCATTGGTTAGTAGGAGGAGTGTTGTGGCTTCACCACGGTGACCAACACCACGGCACTGGGCAACGAGCAAAGGGGCACTGGACTGGGGTATACAGGGTTTCCCCTCTTTGCAGATTAATCCTGATTTAGGATTTTTTCTGCAGAATTGGGTAAGTCCAGTCGGAGAGATCAGTATTAGTCGCAGCAGCTTGAAGTTGAGTGAGCAGATGGACGTTGTAAAGGGAGGGACATGCTCTAGTGAGTGCAATGAGTTCTGCAGCTTGCGCGGACTGATAAGGTATTGGTAGGGTTTCCAACACAGTATCAGGGAGGGTGACAATGGCATAGCCAGCCTGGTATGTATTGTCATTGAGCCTACTACAGGAGCCGTCAACAAAAACTATGTCTGCGCCTGGTATGGGAACGGGAGACATGTCAAGTCTGGGAGAAGTTTCAGCTTCAATAGAAGCAGCACAGTCATGTAGGTCGGGTGGTTCATCCTCGGGACCTTTCAAGCCTAAAAGGGTATTGAGAATGGGTGCAGGGCCAGAAGAACTGGCAGTGTACTTGATGGTAAGGGTAGGGTTACTCAAAAGGAGTACTTCATATCCACTAAGGCGTTGTGCTGACATGTGCTGTGTGTAAGCCTTTAAGTATTGCCAGGACATCATGTGTGGTGTGGAGTACTGTGATGTGGCCTAAAGTGAGGGTAGTGGCCATTTCTGCAACCATTGCACAGGCTGCCAAAGCCCTGAGGCAGGCAGGCATACCTTGCACAGACACTGGCATGACTTTGGAAAAAAATGCCACGGGGCGCAACTTCCCTCCATGAAACTGTGTGAGCACCCCCGCCATGGTTTTACAATTGTCCCTTGCATATAGATGGAAAGGTAGCACATAACTGGGGAGGCCAAGTGCCGGACTTTTTATCAACATACATTTTAAACTTTCATATGCAGTTAACATTTCTTGTGACCATTGTACAGTTTTAGGTTTGTCCTTCAGTGTGGCTTGTCTCAAAATGTTATCATAATAAGAGCAATCAGATATCCACTGTCTGCAGTAATTTACCATACCCAGGAAGGACAGTAGTTCCCTCTGGGTAGTTGGGGTGACCAGGCCCAATACAGACTGTATGCGTTGTGGACTGACTTTCCTCTCTCCCTGAGTGAGCACAAAACCTAAGTAATCAACATGCTTTTTACACCATTGCATTTTTATTTTGGACACCTTGTGTCCACATTCACAAAGCCAGTTTAGTAATGAAACACCATCCTCTCGGCAGGCCTCCTCAGTTTTACTACAGAGCAGCAGATCATCTGCATACTGTAGCAGGACTGAACCATGGTGAGGTTGCCAGGGCCTCAATGTGGCCTGGAGACAACAGGTGCGTCAATAATCTGCACCAGGTAAGTTGTTTACCCTCAAAAGAAAAGGCAAAAGTAATTGTGTCTGTGAATCTACAGGTATGCTGAAAAAAAAAGGCATTCTTCAAATCAATTACAGAGAACGCAGCATCTGCAGGGATTGCAGAAATGAGTGAGTTTACATCTAGAACAATTGGTGCAATTGGGACAATTGGCTGATTGATCGCTCTGAGATTCTGTACAAATCTTATACTACCATCAGCTTTGGCAACAGGGTTCACAGGAGTACAGTATGGTGATACAATATGTCTGAGATACCCTGTTGTAAGAATTGCTGTATCATGGGGCGGAGACCTTCTATCTTTTCTGGTGAGAGGGGATACTGCATAGGTCAGAACACAAAACACTGGTTGTTGCACCGCTGTCCACTAAAAAGGGAATTTTACTTCCATTTATAATAAGTGGCAGCAGAGGTGAATCTTTACTATGACGGGAGAGTTGAATAAAGGCTGGGATACCCTCCTCCGGGCCCCGTCAGTGCGCGGGGTCTTTGGAATGTTCCCTGACTGCGGGGTTGGTTCTGTCTGTCAAAGCGTCTGGGGTTCTGATAGTTATGAGTGAGTGGGGAAGTGAGTAAGCTTTCTGAGTTAAGCAAAGGTAAGCCAGCGTCATCTGTCCAGCAGTCCTTAAACCTTTTCCAAAACGCAGTAACAGACTATGAAGGTTTCTGTTTACAAGCTACAGCGACAGGCAAAAAGCACAGGCTTTAAAGACTTCCTTCATATGTGTATAGCTGCGTCCTTTGCAAGCTTTGCGCAAATAAGATATACAGCCATCGAGGGTAATAGTGGGCTTGGGACAGTGTTTTACTATTATCTAAACTCTGGGTTATTGGTGCTAGGGATAGAGCTAGTGGACGCACCCTCCAGCAGTGGAGCTGGAGGCAATCCCATCTAGTGTGAAAGGGTTACTGCTGCCAAGAGATTTGTGTCTCTGAGCGCAGGATACATTGGAATGCAAAGGGGGGAGGCGAGAGGGATCTCTCTGCAGCCTCGCTTCTGTGCTGTTGGGAACTGACATTTTTTCTTAAATCTCCATATAGAAAGGGTAATTACTGCCTTCCCGTAGGAATGGGTCCTGTCCTGCTTTCTCTGTCCATCCCGCTAAATTATCCACCCATGGGTTAACTAAATAATACTCTGAGGTAGAGTTACGGGCAACATACATCTTGCATGTCTCACCAGGGAGGGGCGGGGGATATGCAGTTCTTTACTCTGACTAGAGCCCATTGTCAGACAGTAATATAAATCAACAGTACAACTTTTAAAAGAAAATTATCTAAAATATACAACACTCTACTTATACATGCATCAGCTTAACCAGTTAATTAGTCATTGACAATATCACAATATTATCTGTATAGTGAGAACATGAAATCTTTTGACGGGTACGCTTACCTTCGTACAAGATGTCAGAAAAATACAGCGTTTTAGACAGGAAGCAGGAAAAGTGTTTGAGTAAAGATATCTGGCAGACGAAAACTTACCAGCCGTCTGGACCAAATATAAGAACTTATCTCACTACAACATACAAAAATATATAGGCGATCAAATCGGGGTATTCTCTACGTTACGTATAGACCCCAGGTCTATGTTTTTTTTAAGTATCCCAGATACTGACGTCTTTGGAGAATTGCGCTTGGACCCCGGGTCCTTTCTCAGACGTATTCTTTAAGTCCCAGACATTAAAGATTCTATGGTATCCCTGATACCTGTTTTATGCTTTTACATAAAACTTCGTAATATTAAGTCCCGGACTTAAATATTACCTTGTCACGTGTTCCCGGAACACTGACACGGATTCAGCTTCAGTGTATGACCGCAATCCTGTATGGCAAAGACAGACAATAAATTCTCTATTTTTACCATTCAGGGACGATCACTGAATCCCGGACGAGCCCCCAGCTGAAAGGATTTGCCCTTATACCTTAACCCTCGATGTGATGGCCTCTTAGACGTCTGGAGTGTAAACTCTTAGCCACAAGGTACATGCACAACACAAGCAGTAAGAATTCACACTGTTTATTTAATAAATTACAGAGTACTATATAGAAAAGAAACATGGGTGTATACAATATGTGCAAGCATATGATTGGATAAATAGAAGTAGCATACGACATTACATGCAGGATATTTTAGTAACACACAGAAGTAACAGTTTTGATCTGGTATGTAATTGTCCTTGAAGATAAGACACACACAAGCCTTATATTATATGAACAGACAAAGGCATCTTGTAGAGAGTGCGTACGTGTCTATTCAAACACATAACAATTCATATAGCATGTTTAACCCTTCATTAGGGAGGTAGAAATATTCACTTTTACACTATACTTATTATAAGGAAATTGATCATATAAAAAGTAATATTTACAAAGCACAGAAGAGGTAACCCTTCAGTGACTAACCCTAACCTCCCCTCACAGCCTAAACCTAACCTTCCCCTTACTTCTCCTAGTAACTAACACTAACCTCCCCTCACAGCCTAACCCTAACCCTCCCCTTACTTCTCCTTGTGACTAACCCTAACCTCCCCCCACAGCCTTATCGTAACCTTCCCCTTACTTCTCCTAGTGACTAACCCAAACCTCCCCTCACAGCCTAAACCTAACCTTCCCCTTACTTCCCTAGTGACTAGCTCTAACCTCCCCCCACAGCCTAAACCTGACCTTCCCCTAACTTCCCCTAGTGACTAACCCTAACCTCCCCCCACAGCCTAACCGTAACCTTCCCCTTACTACCCCTAGTGACTAACCCTAACCTCCCCCCACAGCCTTACCGTAACCTTCCCCTTACTTCTCCTAGTGACTAACCATAACCTCCCCTCACAGCCTAAACCTAACCACCCCCTTACTTCTCCTTGTGACTAACAATAACCTCCCCCCACAGCCTAAACCTAACCTTCCCCTTACTTCTCCTAGTAACTAACCCTAACCTCCCCTCACAGCCTAAACCTAACCTTCCCCTTACTTCCCCTAGTGACTAACCCTAACCTCCCCCCACAGCCTTACCGTAACCTTCCCCTTACTTCTCCTAGTGACTAACCCTAACCTCCCCTCACAGCCTAACCCTAACCATCCCCTTACTTCTCCTTGTGACTAACCCTCCCCTCCCCCCACAGCCTAAACCTAACCTTCCCCTTACTTCCCCTAGTGACTAACCCTAACCTCCCCCCACAGCCTAACCGTAACCTTCTCCTTACTTCTCCTAGTGACTAACCCTAACCTCCCCCCATAGCCTAAACCTAACCTTCCCCTTACTTCTCCTAGTGACTAACCCTAACCTCCCCTCACAGCCTAAACCTAACCTTCCCCTTACTTCTCCTAGTGACTAACCCTAACCTCCCCTCACAGCCTAAACCTAACCTTCCCCTTACTTCTCCTAGTGACTAACCGTAACCTCCCCTCACAGCCTAACCCTAACCCTCCCCTTACTTCTCCTTGTGACTAACCCTAACCTCCCCCCACAGCCTTATCGTAACCTTCCCCTTACTTCTCCTAGTGACTAACCCTAACCTCCCCTCACAGCCTAAACCTAACCTTCCCCTTACTTCCCTAGTGACTAGCCCTAACCTCCCCCCACAGCCTAAACCTAACCTTCCCCTAACTTCCCCTAGTGACTAACCCTAACCTCCCCCCACAGCCTAACCGTAACCTTCCCCATACTACCCCTAGTGACTAACCCTAACCTCCCCCCACAGCCTTACCGTAACCTTCCCCTTACTTCTCCTAGTGACTAACCCTAACCTCCCCTCACAGCCTAACCCTAACCATCCCCTTACTTCTCCTTGTGACTAACCCTAACCTCCCCCCACAGCCTAAACCAATCCTTCCCCTTACTTCTCCTAGTGACTAACCCTAACCTCCCTTCACAGCCTAAACCTAACCTTCCCCTTACTTCCCCTAGTGACTAACCCTAACCTCCGCCCACAGCCTTACCGTAACCTTCCCTTTACTTCTCCTAGTGACTAACCCTAACCTCCCCTCACAGCCTAACCCTAACTATCCCCTTACTTCTCCTTGTGACTAACCCTCCCCTCCCCCCACAGCCTAAACCTAACCTTCCCCTTACTTCCCCTAGTGACTAACCCTAACCTCCCCCCACAGCCTAACCGTAACCTTATCCTTACTTCTCCTAGTGACTAACCCTAACCTCCCCCCATAGCCTAAACCTAACCTTCCCCTTACTTCTCCTAGTGACTAACCCTAACCTCCCCTCACAGCCTAAACCTAACCTTCCCCTTACTTCTCCTAGTGACTAACCATAACCTCCCCTCACAGCCTAAACCTAACCTTCCCCTAACTTCCCTGGTGACTAACCCTAACCTCCCCTCACAGCCTAACCGTAACCTTCCCCTTACTTCTGCTAGTGACTAACCCTAACCTCCCCCCAAAGCCTTACCGTAACCTTCCCCTTACTTCTCCTAGTGACTAACCCTAACCTCCCCTCACAGCCTAACCCTAACTATCCCCTTACTTCTCCTTGTGACTAACCCTCCCCTCCCCCCACAGCCTAAACCTAACCTTCCCCTTACTTCCCCTAGTGACTAACCCTAACCTCCCCCCACAGCCTAACCGTAACCTTCTCCTTACTTCTCCTAGTGACTAACCCTAACCTCCCCCCATAGCCTAAACCTAACCTTCCCCTTACTTCTCCTAGTGACTAACCCTAACCTCCCCTCACAGCCTAAACCTAACCTTCCCCTTACTTCTCCTAGTGACTAACCCTAACCTCCCCTCACAGCCTAAACCTAACCTTCCCCTAACTTCCCTAGTGACTAACCCTAACCTCCCCTCACAGCCTAACCGTAACCTTCCCCTTACTACTCCTAGTGACTAACCCTAACCTCCCCCATAGCCTAAACCTAACCTTCCACTAACTTCCCTAGTGACTAACCCTAACCTCCCCCCACAGCCTAAACCTAACCTTAACCTGACTTCCCCTAGTGACTAACCATAACCTCCTCCCACAGCCTAACCGTAAACTTCCCCTTACTTCCCCTAGTGACTAACCCTAACCTCCCATCACAGCCTTACCGTAACCTTCCCCTTACTTCTCCTAGTGACTAACCCTAACCTCCCCTCACAGTCTAACCCTAACCATCCCCTTACTTCTCCTTGTGACTAACCCTAACCTCTCCTCACAGCCTAAACCTAACATTCCCCTTACTTCTCCTAGTGACTAACCCTATCCTCCCCTCACAGCCTAAACTTAACCTTCCCCTTACTTCTCCTAGTGACTAACCCTAACCTCCCCTCACAGCCTAAACCTAACCTTCCCCTTACTTCCCCTAGTGACTAACCCTAACCTCCCCCCACAGCCTTACCGTAACCTTCCCCTTACTTCTCCTAGTGACTAACCCTAACCTCCCCTCACAGCCTAACCCTAACCACCCCCTTACTTTTCCTTGTGACTAACCCTACCCTCCCCCCACAGCCTAAACCTAACCTTCCCCTTACTTCCCCTAGTGACTAACCCTAACCTCCCCCCACAGCCTTACCGTAACCTTCCCCTTACTTCTCCTAGTGACTAACCCTAACCTCCCCCCACAGCCTAAACCTTAACTTCCCTTTACTTCTCCTAGTGACTAACCCTAACCTCCCCTCACAGCCTAAACCTAACCTTCCCCTTACTTCTCATAGTGACTAACCCTAACCTCCCCTCACAGCCTAAACATAACCTTCACCTAACTTCCCTAGTGACTAACCCTAACCTCCCCTCACAGCCTAACCGTAACCTTCCCCTTACTTCTCCTAGTGACTAACCCTTACCTCCCCCATAGCCTAAACCTAACCTTTCCCTTACTTCCCCTAGTGACTAACCCTAACCTCCCCCCACAGCCTTACCGTACCCTTCCCCTTACTTCTCCTAGTGACTAACCATAACCTCCCCTCACAGCCTAACCCTAACCGTCCCTTACTTCTCCTTGTGACTAACCCTACCCTCCCCCCACAGCCTAAACCTAACCTTCCCCTTACTTCCCCTAGTGACTAACCCTAACCTCCCCCCACAGCCTTACCGTAACCTTCCCCTTACTTCTCCTAGTGACTAACCCTAACCTCCCCCCACAGCCTAAACCTAACCTTCCCCTTACTTCTCCTAGTGACTAACCCTAACCTCCCCTCATAGCCGAAACCTAACCTTCCCCTTACTTCTCCTAGTGACTAACCCTAACCTCCCCTCACAGCCTAAACCTAACCTTCCCCTTACTTCCCCTAGTGACTAACCCTAACCTCCGCCCACAGCCTTACCGTAACCTTCCCCTTACTTCTCCTAGTGACTAACCCTAACCTCCCCTCACAGCCTAACCCTAACCATCCCCTTACTTCTCGTTGTGACTAACCCTCCCCTCCCCCCACAGCCTAAACCTAACCTTCCCCTTACTTCCCCTAGTGACTAACCCTAACCTCCCCCCACAGCCTAACCGTAACCTTCTCCTTACTTCTCCTAGTGACTAACCCTAACCTCCCCCCATAGACTAAACCTAACCTTCCCCTTACTTCTCCTAGTGACTAACCCTAACCTCCCCTCACAGCCTAAACCTAACCTTCCCCTTACTTCTCCTTAGTGACTAACCATAACCTCCCCTCACAGCCTAAACCTAACCTTCCCCTAACTTCCCTAGTGACTAACCCTAACCTCCCCTCACAGCCTAACCGTAACCTAACCCTGACTTCTGCTAGTGACTAACCCTAACCTCCCCCCACAGCCTTACCGTAACCTTCCCCTTACTTCTCCTAGTGACTAACCCTAACCTCCCCTCACAGCCTAAACCTAACCTTCCCCTTACTTCTCCTAGTGACTAACCCTAACCTCCCCTCACAGCCTAAACCTAAACTTCCCCTAACTTCCCTAGTGACTAACCCTAACCTCCCCTCACAGCCTAACCGTAACCTTCCCCTTACTACTCCTAGTGACTAACCCTAACCTCCCCCATAGCCTAAACCTAACCTTCCCCTAACTTCCCTAGTGACTATCCCTAACCTCCCCCCACAGCCTTACCGTAACCTTCCCCTTACTTCTCCTAGTGACTAACCCTAACCTCCCCCCACAGCCTAAACCTAACCTTCCCTTTACTTCTCCTAGTGACTAACCCTAACCTCCCCTCACAGCCTAAACCTAACCTTCCCCTTACTTCTCATAGTGACTAACCCTAACCTCCCCTCACAGCCTAAACCTAACCTTCCCCTAACTTCCCTAGTGACTAACCCTAACCTCCCCCCACAGCCTAAACCTAACCTTCCCCTAACTTCCCCTAGTGACTAACCCTAACCTCCCCCCACAGCCTAACCGTAACCTTCCCCTTACTTCCCCTAGTGACTAACCCTAACCTCCCATCACAGCCTTACCGTAACCTTCCCCTTACTTCTCCTAGTGACTAACCCTAACCTCCCCCCACAGCCTTACCGTAACCTTCCCCTTACTTCTCCTAGTTACTAACCCTAACCTCCCCTCACAGCCTAAACCTAACTTTCCCCTTACTTCTCCTAGTGACTAACCCTAACCTCCCCTCACAGCCTAACCCTAACCCTCCCCTTACTTCTCCTTGTGACTAACCCTAACCTCCCCCCACAGCCTTATCGTAACCTTCCCCTTACTTCGTCTAGTGACTAACCCTAACCTCCCCTCACAGCCTAAACCTAACCTTCCCCTTACTTCCCTAGTGACTAGCCCTAACCTCCCCCCACAGCCTAAACCTAACCTTCCCCTAACTTCCCCTAGTGACTAACCATAACCTCCCCCCACAGCCTAACCGTAACCTTCCCCTTACTACCCCTAGTGACTAACCCTAACCTCCCCCCACAGCCTTACCGTAACCTTCCCCTTACTTCTCCTAGTGACTAACCCTAACCTCCCCTCACAGCCTAACCCTAACCATCCCCTTACTTCTCCTTGTGACTAACCCTAACCTCCCCCCACAGCCTAAACCTATCCTTCCCCTTACTTCTCCTAGTGACTAACCCTAACCTCCCTTCACAGCCTAAACCTAACCTTCCCCTTACTTCCCCTAGTGACTAACCCTAACCTCCCCTCACAGCCTAACCCTAACCATCCCCTTACTTCTCCTTGTGACTAACCCTCCCCTCCCCCCACAGCCTAAACCTAACATTCCCCTTACTTCCCCTAGTGACTAACCCTAACCTCCCCCACAGCCTAACCGTAACCTTCTCTTTACTTCTCCTAGTGACTAACCCTAACCTCCCCCCATAGCCTAAACCTAACCTTCCCCTTACTTCTCCTAGTGACTAACCCATTACCTCCCCTCACAGCCTAAACCTAACCTTCCCTTTACTTCTCCTAGCGACTAACCATAACCTCCCCTCACAGCCTAAACCTAACCTTCCCCTAACTTCCCTAGTGACTAACCCTAACCTCCCCTCACAGCCTAACCGTAACCTTCCCCTTACTTCTCCTAGTGACTAACCCTAACCTCCCCCCACAGCCTTACCGTAACCTTCCCCTTACTTCTCCTAGTGACTAACCCTATCCTCCCCTCACAGCCTAAACCTAACCTTCCCCTAACTTCCCTAGTGACTAACCCTAACCTCCCCTTACAGCCTAACCGTAACCTTCCCCTTACTACTCCTAGTGACTAACCCTAACCTCCCCCATAGCCTAAACCTAACCTTCCCCTAACTTCCCTAGTGACTAACCCTAACCTCCCCCCACAGCCTAAACCTAACCTTCCCCTAACTTCCCCTAGTGACTAACCCTAACCTCCCCCCACAGCCTAACCGTAAACTTCCCCTTACTTCCCCTAGTGACTAACCCTAACCTCCCATCACAGCCTTACCGTAACCTTCCCCTTACTTCTCCTAGTGACTAACCCTATCCTCCCCTCACAGCCTAAACCTAACCTTCCCCTAACTTCCCTAGTGACTAACCCTAACCTCCCCTTACAGCCTAACCGTAACCTTCCCCTTACTACTCCTAGTGACTAACCCTAACCTCCCCTCACAGTCTAACCCTAACCATCCCCTTACTTCTCCTTGTGACTAACCCTAACCTCCCCCAACAGCCTAAACCTAACCTTCCCCTTACTTCTCCTAGTGACTAACCCTAACCTCCCCTCACAGCCTAAACTTAACCTTCCCCTTACTTCTCCTAGTGACTAACCCTTACCTCCCCTCACAGCCTAAACCTAACCTTCCCCTTACTTCCCCTAGTGACTAACCCTAACCTCCACCCACAGCCTTACCGTAACCTTCCCCTTACTTCTCCTAGCGACTAACCCTAACCTCCCCTCACAGCCTAACCCTAACCACCCCCTTACTTTTCCTTGTGACTAACCCTACCCTCCCCCCACATCCTAACCGTAACCTTCCCCTTTCTTCTCCTAGTGACTAACCCTAACCACCCCCCACAGCCTTACCGTAACCTTCCCCTTACTTCTCCTAGTGACTAACCCTAACCTCCCCTCACAGCCTAACCGTAACCTTCCCCTTACTTCTCCTAGTGACTAACCCTAACCTCCCCCATAGCCTAAACCTAACCTTCCCCTAACGTCCCTAGTGACTAACCCTAACCTCCCCCCACAGCCTAAACCTAACCTTCCCATAACTTCCCCTAGTGACTAACCCTAACCTCCCCCCACAGCCTAACCGTAACATTCCCCTTACTTCCCCTAGTGACTAACCCTAAACTCCCCCCACAGCCTTATCGTAACCTTCCCCTTACTTCTCCGAGTGACTAACCCAAACCTCCCCTCACAGCCTAAACCTAACCTTCCCCTTACTTCCCTAGTGACTAGCCCTAACCTCCTCCCACAGCCTAAACTTAACCTTCCCCTAACTTCCCCTAGTGACTAACCCTAACCTCCCCCCACAGCCTAACCGTAACCTTCCCCTTACTACCCCTAGTGACTAACCCTAACCTCCCCCCACAGCCTTACCGTAACCTTCCCCTTACTTCTCCTAGTGACTAACCCTAACCTCCCCTCACAGCCTAACCCTATCCATCCCCTTACTTCTCTTTGTGACTAACCCTAACCTCCCCCCACAGCCTAAACCTAACCTTCCCCTTACTTCTCCTAGTGACTAACCCTAACCTCCCCTCACAGCCTAAACCTAACCTTCCCCTTACTTCCCCTAGTGACTAACCCTAACCTCCCCCCACAGCCTTACCGTAACCTTCCCCTTACTTCTCCTAGTGACTAACCCTAACCTCCCCCCACAGCCTAAACCTAACCTTCCACTTACTTCTCCTAGTGACTAACCCTAACCTCCCCTCACAGCCTAAACCTAACCTTCCCCTTACTTCTCCTAGTGACTAACCATAACCTCCCCTCACAGCCAAAACCTAACCTTCCTCTTACTTCCCCTAGTGACTAACCATAACCTTCCCCCACAGCCAAAACCTAACCTTCCCCTTACTTCCCCTAGTGACTAACCCTAACTCCCCTCACAGCCTAACTGTAACCTTCCCCTTACTTCCCTAGTGACTAACCCTAACCTCCCCCCACAGCCTAAACCTAACCTTCCCCTAACCCTAACCTCCCCCCACATCCTAACCGTAACCTTCCCCCTACTACTCCTAGTGACTAACCCTAACCTCCCCCCACAGCCTTACCGTAACCTTCCCCTTACTTCTCCTAGTGACTAACCCTAACCTCCCCTCACAGCCTAAACCTAACCTTCCCCTTACTTCTCCTAGTGACTAACCCTAACCTCCCCTCACAGCCTAAACCTAACCTTCCCCTAACTTCCCTAGTGACTAAACCTAACCTCCCCTCACAGCCTAACCGTAACCTTCCCCTTACTTCTCCTAGTGACTAAACCTAACCTCCCCCATAGCCTAAACCTAACCTTCCCCTAACTTCCCTAGTGACTAACCCTAACCTCCCCCCACAGCCTAAACCTAACCTTCCCCTAGTGACTAACCCTAACCTCCCCCCACAGCCTAACCGTAACCTTCCTCTTACTTCCCCTAGTGACAAACCCTAACCTCCCATCACAGCCTTACCGTAACCTTCCCCTTACTTCTCCTAGTGACTAACCCTAACCTCCCCTCACAGCCTAACCCTAACCATCCCCTTACTTCTCCTTGTGACTAACCCTAACCTCCCCCCACAGCCTAAACCTAACCTTCCCCTTACTTCTCCTAGTGACTAACCCTAACCTTCCCTCACAGCCTAAACCTAACCTTCCCCTTACTTCTCCTAGTGACTAACCATAACCTCCCCTCACAGCCAAAACCTAACCTTCCCCTTACTTCCCCTAGTGACTAACCTTAACCTTCCCCATAGCCTAAACCTAACCTTCCCCTAACCCTAACCTCCCCCCACATCCTAACCGTAACCTTCCCCTTTCTTCTCCTAGTGACTAACCCTAACCTCCCCCCACAGCCTTACCGTAACCTTCCCCTTACTTCTCCTAGTGACTAACCCTAACCTCCCCTCACAGCCTAAACCTAACCTTCCCCTTACTTCTCCTAGTGACTAACCCGAACCTCCCCTCACAGCCTAAACCTAACCTTCCCCTAACTTCCCTAGTGACTAACCCTAACCTCCCCTCACAGCCTAACCGTAACCTTCCCCTTACTTCCCCTAGTGACTAACCCTAACCTCCCATCACAGCCTTACCGTAACCTTCCCCTTACTTCTCCTAGTGACTAACCCTAACCTCCCCTCACAGCCTAACCCTAACCATCCCCTTACTTCTCCTTGTGACTAACCCTAACCTCCCCCCACAGCCTAAACCTGACCTTCCCCTTACTTCTCCTAGTGACTAACCCTAACTTCCCCTCACAGCCTAAACCTAACCTTCCCCTTACTTCTCCTAGTGACTAACCATAACCTTCCCTCACAGCCAAAACCTAACATTCCCCTTACTTCCCCTAGTGACTAACCCTAACTCCCCTCACAGCCTAACTGTAACCTTCCCCTTACTTCCCTAGTGACTAACCCTAACCTCCCCCCACAGCCTAAACCTAACCTTCCCCTAACCCTAACCTCCCCCCACATCCTAGCCGTAACCTTCCCCTTTCTTCTCCTAGTGACTAACCCTAACCTCCCCCCACAGCCTTACCGTAACCTTCCCCTTACTTATCCTAGTGACTAACCCTAACCTCCCCTCACAGCCTAACCGTAAACTTCCCCTTACTTCTCCTAGTGACTAACCCTAACCTCCCCCATAGCCTAAACCTAACCTTCCCCTAACTTCCCTAGTGACTAACCCTAACCTCCCCCCACAGCCTAAACCTAACCTTCCCCTAACTTCCCCTAGTGACTAACCCTAACCTCCCCCCACAGCCTAAACCTAACCTTCCCCTAACTTCCCCTAGTGACTAACCCTAACCCCCCCACAGCCTAACCGTTACCTTCCCCTTACTTCCCCTAGTGACTAACCCTAACCTCCCATCACAGCCTTACCGTAACCTTCCCCTTACTTCTCCTAGTGACTAACCCTAACCTCCCCTCACAACCTAACCCTAACCATCCCCTTACTTCTCCTTGTGACTAACCCTAACCTCCCCCCACAGCCTAAACCTAACCTTCCCCTTACTTCTCCTAGTGACTAACCCTAACCTCCCCTCACAGCCTAAACCTAACCTTCCCCTTACTTCTCCTAGTAACTAACCCTAACCTCCCCTCACAGCCTAACCCTAACCCTCCCCTTACTTCTCCTTGTGACTAACCCTAACCTCCCCCTACAGCCTTATCGTAACCTTCCCCTTACTTCTCCTAGTGACTAACCCAAACCTCCCCTCACAGCCTAAACCTAACCTTCCCCTTACTTCCCTAGTGACTAGCTCTAACCTCCCCCCACAGCCTAAACCTAACCTTCCCCTAACTTCCCCTAGTGACTAACCCTAACCTCCCCCCACAGCCTAACCGTAACCTTTCCCTTACTACCCCTAGTGACTAACCCTAACCTCCCCCCACAGCCTTACCGTAACCTTCCCCTTACTTCTCCTAGTGACTAACCCTAACCTCCCCTCACAGCCTAAACCTAACCATCCCCTTACTTCTCCTTGTGACTAACAATAACCTCCCCCCACAGCCTAAACCTAACCTTCCCCTTACTTCTCCTAGTAACTAACCCTAACCTCCCCTCACAGCCTAAACCTAACCTTCCCCTTACTTCCCCTAGTGACTAACCCTAACCTCCCCCCACAGCCTTACCGTAACCTTCCCCTTACTTCTCCTAGTGACTAACCCTAACCTCCCCTCACAGCCTAACCCTAACCATCCCCTTACTTCTCCTTGTGACTAACCCTCCCCTCCCCCCACAGCCTAAACCTAACCTTCCCCTTACTTCCCCTAGTGACTAACCCTAACCTCCCCCCACAGCCTAACCGTAACCTTCTCCTTACTTCTCCTAGTGACTAACCCTAACCTCCCCCCATAGCCTAAACCTAACCTTCCCCTTACTTCTCCTAGTGACTAACCCTAACCTCCCCTCACAGCCTAAACCTAACCTTCCCCTTACTTCTCCTAGTGACTAACCCTAACCTCCCCTCACAGCCTAAACCTAACCTTCCCCTTACTTCTCCTAGTGACTAACCGTAACCTCCCCTCACAGCCTAACCCTAACCCTCCCCTTACTTCTCCTTGTGACTAACCCTAACCTCCCCCCACAGCCTTATCGTAACCTTCCCTTACTTCTCCTAGTGACTAACCCAAACCTCCCCTCACAGCCTAAACCTAACCTTCCCCTTACTTCCCTAGTGACTAGCCCTAACCTCCCCCCACAGC
Organism: Pseudophryne corroboree; assembly: GCF_028390025.1. Lineage (NCBI taxonomy): Eukaryota > Metazoa > Chordata > Amphibia > Anura > Myobatrachidae > Pseudophryne > Pseudophryne corroboree. The sequence goes on from NW_026968323.1 coordinate 93,424, forward strand.
CTAAACCTAACCTTCCCCTAACTTCCCCTAGTGACTAACCCTAACCTCCCCCCACAGTCTAACCGTAACCTTCCCCTTACTACCCCTAGTGACTAACCCTAACCTCCCCGCACAGCCTTACCGTAACCTTCCCCTTACTTCTCCTAGTGACTAACCCTAACCTCCCCTCACAGCCTAACCCTAACCATCCCCTTACTTCTCCTTGTGACTAACCCTAACCTCCCCCCACAGCCTAAACCAATCCTTCCCCTTACTTCTCCTAGTGACTAACCCTAACCTCCCTTCACAGCCTAAACCTAACCTTCCCCTTACTTCCCCTAGTGACTAACCCTAACCTCCGCCCACAGCCTTACCGTAACCTTCCCCTTACTTCTCCTAGTGACTAACCCTAACCTCCCCTCACAGCCTAACCCTAACTATCCCCTTACTTCTCCTTGTGACTAACCCTTCCCTCCCCCCACAGCCTAAACCTAACCTTCCCCTTACTTCCCCTAGTGACTAACCCTAACCTCCCCCCACAGCCTAACCGTAACCTTCTCCTTACTACCCCTAGTGACTAACCCTAACCTCCCCGCACAGCCTTACCGTAACCTTCCCCTTACTTCTCCTAGTGACTAACCCTAACCTCCCCTCACAGCCTAACCCTAACCATCCCCTTACTTCTCCTTGTGGCTAACCCTAACCTCCCCCCACAGCCTAAACCAATCCTTCCCCTTACTTCTCCTAGTGACTAACCCTAACCTCCCTTCACAGCCTAAACCTAACCTTCCCCTTACTTCCCCTAGTGACTAACCCTAACCTCCGCCCACAGCCTTACCGTAACCTTCCCCTTACTTCTCCTAGTGACTAACCCTAACCTCCCCTCACAGCCTAACCCTAACTATCCCCTTACTTCTCCTTGTGACTAACCCTTCCCTCCCCCCACAGCCTAAACCTAACCTTCCCCTTACTTCCCCTAGTGACTAACCCTAACCTCCCCCCACAGCCTAACCGTAACCTTCTCCTTACTTCTCCTAGTGACTAACCCTAACCTCCCCCCATAGCATAAACCTAACCTTCCCCTAACTTCCCCTAGTGACTAACCCTAACCTCCCCCCACAGCCTAACCGTAACCTTCCCCTTACTACCCCTAGTGACTAACCCTAACCTCCCCGCACAGCCTTACCGTAACCTTCCCCTTACTTCTCCTAGTGACTAACCCTAACCTCCCCTCACAGCCTAACCCTAACCATCCCCTTACTTCTCCTTGTGACTAACCCTAACCTCCCCCCACAGCCTAAACCAATCCTTCCCCTTACTTCTCCTAGTGACTAACCCTAACCTCCCTTCACAGCCTAAACCTAACCTTCCCCTTACTTCCCCTAGTGACTAACCCTAACCTCCGCCCACAGCCTTACCGTAACCTTCCCCTTACTTCTCCTAGTGACTAACCCTAACCTCCCCTCACAGCCTAACCCTAACTATCCCCTTACTTCTCCTTGTGACTAACCCTTCCCTCCCCCCACAGCCTAAACCTAACCTTCCCCTTACTTCCCCTAGTGACTAACCCTAACCTCCCCCCACAGCCTAACCGTAACCTTCTCCTTACTTCTCCTAGTGACTAACCCTAACCTCTCCCCATAGCATAAACCTAACCTTCCCCTTACTTCTCCTAGTGACTAACCCTAACCTCCCCTCACAGCCTAAACCTAACCTTCCCCTTACTTCTCCTAGTGACTAACCATAACCTCCCCTAACAGCCTAAACCTAACCTTCCCCTAACTTCCCTAGTGACTAACCCTAACCTCCCCTCACAGCCTAACCGTAACCTTCCCCTTACTTCTGCTAGTGACTAACCCTAACCTCCCCCCACAGCCTTACCGTAACCTTCCCCTTACTTCTCCTAGTGACTAACCCTAACCTCCCCTCACAGCCTAAACCTAACCTTCCCCTTACTTCTCCTAGTGACTAACCCTAACCTCCCCTCACAGCCTAAACCTAACCTTCCCCTAACTTCCCTAGTGACTAACCCTAACCTCCCCTCACAGCCTAACCGTAACCTTCCCCTTACTACTCCTAGTGACTAACCCTAACCTCCCCCATAGCCTTAACCTAACCTTCCACTAACTTCCCTAGTGACTAACCCTAACCTCCCCCCACAGCCTAAACCTAACCTTAACCTGACTTCCCCTAGTGACTAACCGTAACCTCCTCCCACAGCCTAACCGTAAACTTCCCCTTACTTCCCCTAGTGACTAACCCTAACCTCCCATCACAGCCTTACCGTAACCTTCCCCTTACTTCTCCTAGTGACTAACCCTAACCTTCCCTCACAGCCTAAACCTAACCTTCCCCTTACTTCCCCTAGTGACTAACCGTAACCTCCTCCCACAGCCTAACCGTAAACTTCCCCTTACTTCCCCTAGTGACTAACCCTAACCTCCCATCACAGCCTTACCGTAACCTTCCCCTTACTTCTCCTAGTGACTAACCCTAACCTCCCCTCACAGTCTAACCCTAACCATCCCCTTACTTCTCCTTGTGACTAACCCTAACCTCTCCTCACAGCCTAAACCTAACCTTCCCCTTACTTCTACTAGTGACTAACCCTATCCTCCCCTCACAGCCTAAACTTAACCTTCCCCTTACTTCTTCTAGTGACTAACCCTAACCTCCCCTCACAGCCTAAACCTAACCTTCCCCTTACTTCCCCTAGTGACTAACCCTAACCTACCCCCACAGCCTTACCGTAACCTTCCCCTTACTTCTCCTAGTGACTAACCCTAACCTCCCCTCACAGCCTAACCCTAACCACCCCCTTACTTTTCCTTGTGACTAACCCTACCCTCCCCCCACAGCCTAAACCTAACCTTCCCCTTACTTCCCCTAATGACTAACCCTAACCTCCCCCCACAGCCTTACCGTAACTTTCCCCTTACTTCTCCTAGTGACTAACCCTAACCTCCCCCCACAGCCTAAACCTTAGCTTCCCTTTACTTCTCCTAGTGACTAACCCTAACCTCCCCTCACAGCCTAAACCTAACCTTCCCCTTACTTCTCATAGTGACTAACCCTAACCTCCCCTCACAGCCTAAACCTAACCTTCCCCTAACTTCCCTAGTGACTAACCCTAACCTCCCCTCACAGCCTAACCGTAACCTTCCCCTTACTTCTCCTAGTGACTAACCCTTACCTCCCCCATAGCCTAAACCTAACCTTTCCCTTACTTCCCCTAGTGACTAACCCTAACCTCCCCCCACAGCCTTACCGTACCCTTCCCCTTACTTCTCCTAGTGACTAACCCTAACCTCCCCTCACAGCCTAACCCTAACCGTCCCTTACTTCTCCTTGTGACTAACCCTACCCTCCCCCCACAGCCTAAACCTAACCTTCCCCTTACTTCCCCTAGTGACTAACCCTAACCTCCCCCCACAGCCTTACCGTAACCTTCCCCTTACTTCTCCTAGTGACTAACCCTAACCTCCCCCCACAGCCTAAACCTAACCTTCCCCTTACTTCTCCTAGTGACTAACCCTAACCTCCCCTCATAGCCGAAACCTAACCTTCCCCTTACTTCTCCTAGTGACAAACCCTAACCTCCCCTCACAGCCTAAACCTAACCTTCCCCTTACTTCCCCTAGTGACTAACCCTAACCTCCGCCCACAGCCTTACCGTAACCTTCCCCTTACTTCTCCTAGTGACTAACCCTAACCTCCCCTCACAGCCTAACCCTAACCATCCCCTTACTTCTCGTTGTGACTAACCCTCCCCTCCCCCCACAGCCTAAACCTAACCTTCCCCTTACTTCCCCTAGTGACTAACCCTAACCTCCCCCCACAGCCTAACCGTAACCTTCTCCTTACTTCTCCTAGTGACTAACCCTAACCTCCCCCCATAGCCTAAACCTAACCTTCCCCTTACTTCTCCTAGTGACTAACCCTAACCTCCCCTCACAGCCTAAACCTAACCTTCCCCTTACTTCTCCTTAGTGACTAACCATAACCTCCCCTCACAGCCTAAACCTAACCTTCCCCTAACTTCCCTAGTGACTAACCCTAACCTCCCCTCACAGCCTAACCGTAACCTTCCCCTTACTTCTGCTAGTGACTAACCCTAACCTCCCCCCACAGCCTTACCGTAACCTTCCCCTTACTTCTCCTAGTGACTAACCCTAACCTCCCCTCACAGCCTAAACCTAACCTTCCCCTTACTTCTCCTAGTGACTAACCCTAACCTCCCCTCACAGCCTAAACCTAAACTTCCCCTAACTTCCCTAGTGACTAACCCTAACCTCCCCTCACAGCCTAACCGTAACCTTCCCCTTACTACTCCTAGTGACTAACCCTAACCTCCCCCATAGCCTAAACCTAACCTTCCCCTAACTTCCCTAGTGACTAACCCTAACCTCCCCCCACAGCCTTACCGTAACCTTCCCCTTACTTCTCCTAGTGACTAACCCTAACCTCCCCCCACAGCCTAAACCTAACCTTCCCTTTACTTCTCCTAGTGACTAACCCTAACCTCCCCTCACAGCCTAAACCTAACCTTCCCCTTACTTCTCATAGTGACTAACCCTAACATCCCCTCACAGCCTAAACCTAACCTTCCCCTAACTTCCCTAGTGACTAACCCTAACCTCCCCTCACAGCCTAACCGTAACCTTCCCCTTACTTCTCCTAGTGACTAACCCTTACCTCCCCCATAGCCTAAACCTAACCTTTTCCTTACTTCCCCTAGTGACTAACCCTAACCTCCCCCCACAGCCTTACCGTACCCTTCCCCTTACTTCTCCTAGTGACTAACCCTAACCTCCCCTCACAGCCTAACCCTAACCGTCCCTTACTTCTCCTTGTGACTAACCCTACCCTCCCCCCACAGCCTAAACCTAACCTTCCCCTTACTTCCCCTAGTGACTAACCCTAACCTCCCCCCACAGCCTTACCGTAACCTTCCCCTTACTTCTCCTAGTGACTAACCCTAACCTCCCCCCACAGCCTAAACCTAACCTTCCCCTTTCTTCTCCTAGTGACTAACCCTAACCTCCCCTCATAGCCTAAACCTAACATTCCCCTTACTTCTCCTAGTGACTAACCCTAACCTCCCCTCACAGCCTAAACCTAACCTTCTCCTAACTTACCCTAGTGACTAACCCTAAACTCCCCCCACAGCCTTACCGTAACCTTCCCCTTACTTCTCATAGTGACTAACCCTAACCTCCCCTCACAGCCTAACCCTAACCATCCCTTTACTTCTCCTTGTGACTAACCCTACCCTCCCCCCAAAGCCTAAACCTAACCTTCCCCTTACTTCCCCTAGTGACTAACCGTAACCTCCCCCCACAGCCTTACCGTAACCTTCCCCTTACTTCTCCTAGTGACTAACCCTAACCTCCCCCCACAGCCTAAACCTAACCTTCACTTTACTTCTCCTAGTTACTAACCCTAACCTCCCCTCACAGCCTAAACCTAACCTTCCCCTAACTTCCCTAGTGACTAACCCTAACCTCCCCTCACAGCCTAAACCTAACCTTCCCCTTACTTCCCCTAGTGACTAACCCTAACCTCCCCCACAGCCTTACCATAACCTTCCCCTTACTTCTCCTAGTGACTAACCCTAACCTCCCCCCACAGCCTAAACCTAACCTTCCCCTTACTTCTCCTAGTGACTAACCCTAACCTCCCCTCACAGCCTAAACCTAACCTTCCCCTTACTTCTCCTAGTGACTAACCCTAACCTCCCCTCACAGCCTAAACCTAACCTTCCCGTAACTTCCCTAGTGACTAACCCTAACCTCCCCTCACAGCCTAACCGTAACCTTCCCCTTATTTCTCCTAGTGACTAACCCTAACCTCCCCCATAGCCTAAACCTAACCTTCCCCTAACTTCCCTAGTGACTAACCCTAACCTCCCCTCACAGCCTAACCGTAACCTTCCCCTTACTTCCCCTAGTGACTAACCCTAACCTGCCCTCACATCCTAAACCTAACCTTCCCCTTACTTCTCCTAGTGACTAACCCTAACCTCCCCTCACAGCCTAAACCTAACCTTCCCCTTACTTCTCCTAGTGACTAACCCTAACCTCCCTTTACAGCCTGACCCTAACCATCCCCTTACTTCTCCTTGTGACTAACCCTAACCTCCCACCACAGCCTAAACCTAAACTTCCCCTTACTTCTCCTAGTGACTAACCCTAACCTCCCCTCACAGTCTAACCCTAACCATCCCCTTACTTCTCCTTGTGACTAACCCTAACCTCCCCCCACAGGCTAAACCTAACCTTCCCCTTACTTCTCCTAGTGACTAACCCTAACCTCCCCTCACAGCCTAAACCAAACCTTCCCCTTACTTCCCCTAGTGACTAACCCTAACCTCCCCCCACAGCCTTACCGTAACCTTCCCCTTACTTCTCCTAGTGACTAACCCTAACCTCCCCTCACAGCCTAACCCTAACAATCCCCTTACTTCTCCTTGTGACTAACCCTACCCTCCCCCCACAGCCTAAACCTAACCTTCCCCTTACTTCTCCTAGTCACTAACCCTAACCTCCCCTCACAGCCTAAACCTATCCTTCCCCATACTTCTCCTAGTGACTAACCCTAACCTTCCCCCACAGCCTAAATCTAACCTTCCCCTTACTTCTCCTAGTGACTAACCCTAACCTCCCCTCACAGCCTAAACCTAACCTTCCCCTAACTTCCCTAGTTACTAACCTTAACCTCCCCTCACAGCCTAACCGTAACCTTCCCCTTACTTCTCCTAGTGAGTAACCCTAACCTCCCCCATAGCCTAAACCTAACCTTCCCAGAACTTCCCTAGTGACTAACCCTAACCTCCCCTCACAGCCTAACCGTAACCTTCCCTTTACTTCCCCTAGTGACTAACCCTAACCTCCCCTCACATCCTAAACCTATCCTTCCCCTTACTTCTCCTAGTGACTAACCCTAACCTCCCCTCACAACCTAAACCTAACCTTCCCCTTACTTCTCCTAGTGACTAACCCTAACCTCCCCTCACAGCCTAAACCTAACCTTCCCCTAACTTCCCTAGTGACTAACCCTATCCTCCCCTCATAGCCTAACCATAACCTTCCTCTTACTTCCCCTAGTGATTAACCCTAACCTCCCCTCACAGCCTAACCGTAACCTTCCCCTTACTTCTCCTAGTGACTAACCCTAACCTCCCCCATAGCCTAAACCTACCCTTCCCCTAACTTCCCTAGTGACTAACCCTAACCTCCCCTCACAGCGTAACCGTAACCTTCCCCTTACTTCCCCTAGTGACTAACCCTAACCTCCCCCCACAGCCTTACCGTAACCTTCGACTTACTTCTCCTAGTGACTAACCCTAACCTCCCCCACAGCCTAAACCTAACCTTCCCCTCACTTCTCCTAGTGACTAACCCTAACCTCCCCTCACAGCCTAAACCTAACCTTTCCCTTACTTCTCCTAGTGACTAACCCTAACCTCTCCTCACAGCCTAAACCTAACCTTCCCCTAACTTCCCTAGTGACTAACCCTAACCTCCCCTCACAGCCTAACCTAACCTTCCCCTTATTTCTCTAAGTGACTAACCCTAACCTCCCCCATAGCCTAAACCTAACCTTCCCCTAACTTCCCTAGTGACTAACCCTAACCTCCCCTCACAGCCTAACCGTAACCTTCCACTTACTTCCCCTAGTGACTAACCCTAACCTACCCTCACATCCTAAACCTAACCTTCCCCTTACTTCTCCTAGTGACTGTCAAAGTCAGAAAAATATCTCTATGCACACTACCATATTTGCACCTTACACAGGTCCGTGCTGCGCATGCGTGCGCTCTCCCGTACGTGCGCATACTCACAGTCGCGGGCACCCGCAGGCGCACGGTATGCGTATTTACGGTAGAGTTTATGTGATCGTAGCGTGCGACTCAATCGTTACATATTTTCACTATATAATGTATTTTGTAGATCATGGTCCCTTTGATAGATTCTGAAAGTTTAGTTAACATAGCATGTTCCTGAACAGAGAGATCCCTCTTTGTATTGTACGAAGGGTCTAACAGGGGTCATACAGTGGTGTTTGGTACCCATCGGAAGAGTATTTAAATAGCAATATTCCGGTGTTGGTTTGGAGCGGATTAATCGCTCGTGCGAATAGTTATGGACATAAGAAGTTTATGTCCATTTACTATTATTTGTTCTTATTTAGTCATGCGGCGGGAAACTCAGTGTCCCACCCACCTGAACAGTTGGAAGCAGGCACAGCCCACCTGTATGAATCAACCTATGACCTTTTGTTATAATGCGAAGCCGAATTCCTGTGTCCAATGAACAATGAGATTGTAGGGACCATTGAATTGTATTGTGTGAGGGGCATAAATAGGCAGGCCGACCATATCCAGTGCACTCTCTTCAACGGTTCTCATTGCTGATAATCGGGAGCTGGATATCGAGGCGCATGCGATCGTTTCCCCTTGTGCGTAAGTGTTTCTCCGCAACCATATTGATCTTCTTGTTATTATGAGCCATTTCTCTCTCTCTTCTCTTTCTCTCTTATTTTCCCTTAGATAGTAATTGTATTGTATTTCCTGTGTAGTTATCTGGTTAGGTAGTCTATGTTATATTGTAGTGTATGATTTGTATTTGTATTAATTCTTTTGCAAGTATATCATTCATAATATATATATTAGGCGTTGGACCCTAAGCCCAGGTATCTGTGTATTTCTTATAGTGTCTAGTATTCTCAGAGCGTCGGTGACGCTCAAACAGCTTTTAAGTTAATAAGGTTACACTAGGTTGCATCTACACCCTATCTCTACACTAAGGTTTTACAGCATATTACATTGTTTCTGGTTTAGATATAAAGGTTTAACATGGTGAGCGTCAGCGCCGCTCGTGATCTCCTCGTGGTCTTGAGCGTCCGCTACGCTGATAGCGTAGCATTACGGTAGTCGCTCACCTATAAGTGTGCCCGATACCAACAGCGTATTCTCGTGAGCGTCTGTATCGCTCGAGCAGCCCGCTCCCGATACAGCGTCCGTTACGCTATAGTGAACCATTACGTTAGTCAGCAGCCAATAGCGTGCCTGCCTGTGATCTCTTGGCCGTGAGCGAACGTGACGCTTGAGCGTCTCGACTACGGCTAAGCGATTGTTACGCAACGAGCGTACCCTTACGGTACTTCATACGTAAATAGCGTACAGTGTTCTTAGACCTCACAAAGGGTTTTTATATACGATAAATATTCAGCTTTATCAAATTGGCGGCTCGCCCGTCCTTCACATATCTGCACTAGGTAGATACAGCAGACATTATCCATCAGCAAAGGGCGGGAGGTTATATTCCTCGTAGTGCTGTCGGGATAAGCGTCTGCTTCTCTTAGTAAAGGGTGCTGAAGGAATCCGGGACCGGAGGTAAGAACAAAACGATAGTCTCTTTTAAAACTGTTTATTTTTCTGTCTTGCGTACACACGCACGCACATATATATCTGCATTTCTTTTTCATTTGTGTATTTTCGTATATCACTCTTCTGTTTGCCTTTTTATAATTGATAAACGTGCTCAGAGAGATTTGCCGCTATTTCAATAGTTTGAGTAAAGGTAATATAGTTAAAGTATAGACAAACACAGCTGTGCCTGAGAGACAAAGAGGTCAGTGTGGTGCGCGGTAGATGATCGAGGATCATCTACATTGATAAACGTATAAGTTGTGTTACGGTGGATCTTTGCTTTGCGTACATGTGTCTCTAAAAAAGGACTGAGACTTGTGTACGCAATCCAAGGGCCGACGCACGCAGCGTATATTACGCAACAGAGCGTACGGGTACGCCCACGTAACTCAAACCACAAGTGTTATTTTTAAAAGGAGATAAATAGCGCAACGCGGTAAATAACGCAAGGCGATAAATAGCGCAACGCGGTAAATAACGCAAGGCGATAAATAGCACAAATTGATTTCAGTTTTTCCAAAACTTAGTTTAAATACCTTACTTTACTGTAACGCCTCTGGTGAGAGCTATCAGACTACGGGAAATGATTTTTCTGATCAGAAAACTATAAGAATGATAGTGGGTTGAAAACGGTATGAGTGTATTGAATCCCGCTTTGTGGACTTTGTGATCTATGTGATAAAACGGTATTGAATTCCGCTTTGTGGACTTTGTGATCTGTGTGATCTTTGGTGGAACGTGATGAGCACGGTCTGAGTGAAAACGTGCAACAGAGTGTGATAAAGTTTTCGTTGTATTACGCTCTGGCTGTTTTGGAGCACAGTAGGGAGACTCCAATGATCCTACCATTTATGGGCAACAAGTGTCTATAAGTGGTACGATTGGACCGCACGGTTGTATGTGTGACCAATAACGCAACGTGATATGAGGTCGTATATCCATGCGTAAATCTTGCCCTCATACGTGTTGTAGGGAGCACATGCAAGCGTGATTTGTGTAAAGAAAAAGGAAGGGAATTTTCTCAGGAAAATCTCTAGAGATAGGGCCTGCAACGGCTACACGTGTCTGCTAGAAGGCGGACCGGAGATGCTCGGAGCAGAAGAAGTTCAGTGGAAGAGCTTTAAGGATTTCCAACGTAAATTTCTGTGTTTGGTGCATTTTAGGA